>NC_052130.1:4670794-4724915 GCF_012273895.1 Zerene cesonia | reverse complement strand
GATTCGAAATTCAAATGTAATATTTTTTTATAATTAAGTGTAACAGTATTTATGGCCAGACTAAGTATATCTCTTCTTTGACATAAAAACCTCTTGTTTCTATTGTATAGATCTATATGGACATTACCATTGAAATACAATAAGTACAAGGTATTCCAAATTCAAAATTAATTTGTACAACATGTCTCCGTAAGTTTGTGAAAACCATTAGATTGTAATCTAACTAGCAAGCTTGTTATAAAATGTGAGACGTAACTTACTTTTCGTTGGACTAAATTGAATACATCTTATAACTGTATAGAAAAGACAGTTTAACCCACTGGTATAAGCAAGCTTAGCTCGTGATGACGCTAGAAATTGATTTCATATAATGTTACGTATGAAACATAATGGTTTGTATCATGCAAAAGTCATTGAAGAGTCATTGGCAGCCTGCAAATTAACTCAAAGACAGCGAAAGCGTTTATGTACCCACTAGCTTTCCGCCTGCGGCTCCGCTCGCTTTGTTGAGGGAAATTCCATTGGGAAGGAGATGTATGACGTGAGAAAATGGAGGAAAGCTTTTTTGTGTCCTAGAGGGCAACTGAACTGGTGGTTTACATACATACATACATACATTACATGAATTTACATTAAATAAATAAATGATCACAGCATGAACATTGGCAGAGGTAGTGCCTTTAAGAAAGTACCATCATTCATCGAATTAAACAGAATAACATGCTACTATTTAACGCCCATCTTCCGTGGGGGTATGGTACCTTCCCCGATGTGATCTGGCCCAATTCGTGCCGAAGCGTGCGTCATTTATAAAAGTGTTTTTGAATGTGGGAGACATACAAAATTTGTTAAAATCATATTTCTTATAAATTATTATTATCTACGTTATGTTAATTTTAGAGTAATTAAATAAAAAAAGCACGGATGGAGAGAACCTCTATTTAAATTATCTTTTTTTAAAAAGGAATTTTCTCTCTTGAACTATGGTCGAATATACCATGGTCCATTCAAAGCAGTTTTCGAATACTTGTTTGTATTTTGTACATACAATATTATTCAGAAACCACCCCTCTGTTTCAGCTATGGTGAAACATCAAACATGAGGATTATTTGGCTACGAACTGGTTAAGTTATAAATTTAGATCTTAATTTTGACCATCAATGAACAATTAGGATAGAAAAATGTAATAGATATATGATAAATACATATACTCGTAGAAAAAGTAATTTATTCAACAATTTTCTTCAGACGTCATTAATATTGAATCACAACACATATGTTTTATGTTAATGAAGACAAAGACAACAAAGCAATAATTCAAGTTATCAGAGCGCCATCCGCTGCAACTTTATTTTCTTACTTTCATTTAAAATAAGAATAAAAAAAGCGCTCTCTATCGTTTATTATCGAATCTTTCACTTTTTTCACCATTTCTTTGATGTTGTTTTGTAATGTTTACTGCTAGCCGTCGGTAGATGGCGCTAAATTAAATATTATGTTATTACTGGAAAAGTATCAAAAGATGTCACTAGCAGTAGTGTTAATAAAAATAAAAAGAAAATTCACGTCATGCAGATTGCAGATAACTCCTTTCCTATAAGTGTTTACAAATTATTTACAATATCTTTTTTTCCGTCTTACGTTTCAGTCTAAGAATACGACATTAAATACAAAGTTAGTATTTTATAGTTAGTGAATTATCATTGACTAATATTTGATAATTTTATTGAATTACAATTAAAAACGATTACCCGTATTTTATAGCAGTTTCTGTCAGGCAACCTCAAAATCGTAAATTTAATAAATAAATTTTCATACTAAGGTCGAGAGATTGTTTATTTTCTAAAATTAAATACGATTTTTCTTTTTTTTTTATTTTTATTTATCATAATCAATTCTAAAAATTTTTAGTAGGCACATAAGACTCAAAACAATTTAAGCACAGAGATTTTCTCTCAATTACATATAACACATAAAAAATAATTAGATAAATCGAATATATAATTCAACTATTAAATATAATATTTAATTATTCGAAATTAAATCTGCATTCTTAGGAAAGTAATTAAAACTTTTGATATCCAAATTCAGTTTTAGTTTTTAATTCATACATTTCTTAAAAGATATTGTTCATACAGCAAACAAACGATATAACATTCCAGTAGTGAAATAACACATAAATATTATTCAACAAAGCACAATACAAATCTGATGCCCAAACGGAGATCGGAAACAAAAACGAAAAAAAAGTTATAAAACGTTACGTAACCAAGGAATTCGTGAACGCATTTGAATGTGGACCTTGTCCACTGAATTTAGGGTGCAATTTGTGTATTTGTAGAAAGTGGCACGAGCAGGTACATGAAAAATGAAAGTCGTGAAAGTAGTCGCTTGCCCGTAAACGCAGTTTATAATACGTACAATATTACGTGGTTTCTCTCTAAATATTTTGTCAGGCGTGATACATCCCACCTGCCGCTGTTGAGAGACGAACTGATTTCTCGAACTAAATTCATATTTCGATTTTTGCTTCCAAAATTTACGAGTCTATTGTAATGAAAGATAAAATTAAACGCATTTCAACTATCCTGACCCTGATGCCAACAAGAATATAAATGATTTTAAATTACGATATATGTAGATGATGGATAAATATGTATTTATATAGAATATTACTTATAACAATAAGGTGATTGCAACGACAAAGTTTTACTCCAATGCCCATATAATTATTTCATAGTTAAACAGAAAGAGAATTTCAACCAGTAAGTAGAAAGCTTGATACTTATCTCGTGAAATTCCATCTCATTATAGTATTCTGTTATTTTATATTATACTTTATTTTACCTGCGGCATCGCCCACGTGGTGAAAAGGATTCTCAATTTTTTGATACATTAAAACACGCGACTTTATTCATAACTTATAAATATGGCACGAATTATGTATGTAAAAAGTAGTCTGTGCCACAGATAATATTATAGTTTACTAGTACCTGTCTTACACAAGCCTCTAATCATAAATTACAATTTTTTTTTCAACCACAACCAGACTTTTCGATTTTTTGCAATTGAACCTAAATTCTTTCAGTTTTAATTATCATAATGGCAGAGCAGATACACAAATCTGTTCCAAATTAAAATCAATCTTGAAAACGGAGTCGAAGTAAAGAAAAACGGTTCGACTGTTCTTCGATGAAGCTGTCCTCAGAATCAACTCCACAAGTCGACACATACCATATAAATGTATAATAATGTTAATGAAGCTTTTATTTCCCATTGCACTACAAATATTATAAATATGTATTCCATGATGATCTTAAGACATAGAAAATTAGATGATGAAACAACTGATTATATAAGAAAGAAGACAAAAGTAATTAATGTGCAAGATTTTAGCTTAAGACTTAAATGGCAATAGGCGGGACATGTGACAAGATAAAGAGACAATAGATGGATAGCAGTAGTGGCAAGGACCTAGCAGAACACGACGGATAGACCGACCCAAGAACCAATGGACTGATGACATCACATTTATGTATAATCACACTATCTCACTAATATTATAAATGTGAAAGTTTGTTTGGATGTTTGTCGGTCAATCACGCTGAAACTACAGGAAGGAAGGAGGGTGAAGTTTGGTATACAGATAGTGTAGTAGTTGACTTGGTTGATAGGATATAGTTTATCCCGATTAAATGCTCTCTAGGGATAAAACCTATTGATAGTTGGGCGTAGCCGGGAGCCATAAATAAAGCATTAAAAGAGTGGTTTCATAAGAAGATAGAGATAAGTGGTATAAACTGTAGGCCTTTAAATATAAAATACAATAGCATTAAACAGTACTGTTCCCATTGCAATACCACACCTATGAAATGAAACTTACACGTCCATAAAAAGCGTACATCACTTTCAAAGAACAAATCAGGCCAGTAGGCTCCCACATTCCGATCGGCATCCCAAATACATATTTATAAAAGCAATCGCGTGGAAAATATTTTCCACCCTATTGCCCACACAATACGGGCTAAAATTTTCACGTGAGACACGTGAAAGTGCCTTCCGAGCGTTTGAAGTTCATTACAACGCACGGTAAGTCTGATCTTGGAATGTATAAGACAAGGTTAAAGAAAACGTTTATGTATGAATAAGTATTATATATTGGTTATATTTAGTATACTATCTGTTTAATATAATTGGTTTTAAATAAAAATTTTCCCGATGTACGGACGAGGTAAAAATATAACTTATTCTTAGGTTTATGTGGTAATTTCGTGGCTACGAAAAAAAGGTAAAAAATAAAAATATATAACTCGAGCGCGTCAGATAAAGATATTACGGCTTATTTACAACATAAAGTATCCAAATTTCGCTAATCTGACAGTTTGATATTTTTTTCTTCCTCTACATCAAATATATATGAAAATTTATTTGCTTGTCATTCTTTCACGTCACGGAGGGGCGGGATTTTTATTAGAGATACTTAGAAGGGTATAAACCAGAAAGTGACATAGGTTACTTTATATGAATTATCGCATTCCCATGGGTAGTTTATTTGACTACGTGGGTGAAAACTTATATTAATACTAGCTGACCCGGCAAACGCTGTTCTGCCTTACTCTTATCATTTAGGGGTATGAAAAATAGATATTGGCCGATTCTCAGACATACCCAATATGCACACAAAATTTTATACGAATCGGTCCAGCTGTTTCGGAGGAGTTTAGTCACTTAAATTGTGACACTGATATTTTATATACACGATTTTCAACTTACGAATGTTGTTGAACATTTCTCACTTGTACGGATAAAAAAATCCAGTAATCTCATAAATACTTCCCATACTTATTTTGAACGTATAAAAAAGTAATAGAAACCAGAAGTTTCTATGGACATCCGCTCCCACACAGTTGTATAAGTGTGCCGGTCCGGGTTCAACGACCGACTTTCCCGAGTGATATAACCTTACGTGTGACGTCAGAGAAAGCTCGGGCGTGCTTTGATGCCAAGTCGTTTGTTTATTTCGATACGAATATTTGAAAAAGCAGTAATTTTTACAAGTGTAAACTAAAGAATATGAATTATTATAAAATTATGATAAGTTCTACACTTAAACCTGTTGTTTATAAATAATAAGGTTCTCTTGTAGGGTCTAAGTCCCCTCGTATGCCTTTCAAATAAACGGGTACCTTCTTTCTGGTGACAATCGAGTATTATGGAAAGCGAAACAGGATTATAATCGTTATTTGTCTTTACAACTTACTGAACTACTACGCAGTATTTATGTTGTAAGGACTAGTGTATAAAATAGGTCTGTAAGATCTGTGTCTGTCTGTAATACTTGTACAGACACCTAGCCTCCCACGTGCAATGCATATGTAAACACCAAAAATATAAAGCATCATAATAAAAATTAAATCTAAATTATATATACATTTCATATTTACTTTCATATAGAACTCAAGTCCAGGGTGTGATATTTTTAAATATTGTAATAGAATGTTTCGTTTCATATCTAGAAGACAAATTAAAGAACTATTTCTACATAATAACCCTATGACTTCCTTAGAAATGTGTATTTAATAAACATTACCAATGTTGAGTTATGGTATACTTCTAAAAATGCTATCTTAACCGGTGGTGCTAAATTTATTTTTGGATTTGAACCATTCAGAATTAAAAACATATATTTTATATTTCTTTAGTTACGCTAGCTCACTGAAAATGCTGCGATTCAGGTGTACCCAGTAACAACCCCTTTTAATAGCATAATGCATCGCAGACAACACTTCTTGCTAATATATTATGACATTTTTGTATTGTATTCGTCCTTCCTATGTATTAGTTTATATATTCACATGAACTAATATATGTCATATTTGTTTATGTGCGTAAAATAGAGGTTTTCTATGTTTCAATAGTTTTATAGGAATTTATTCAATAAACTAATGTATCTATACATCCATATGATATTTGAATCAATAATAACACTAACTCTACAGAACCGCGATTCCAATGTGGAGATTTCATGCAATAATTACGAATTTTTAAGGGCGTTTCACATTCACTTTCTCAACTTTCGATTTACTTTCACATGAGTTGCGAAATAGTGAACCTGTGTCCGTCGAGATCTATGATGTAACCGAGTTTCTCTTCTCTCGAAACTGATTCTAGCGTTAATAAATTGAATGTATTTTATATGTAACGAAAAGATTCTGAAACTACTCTTAATATATCTATCTACTAGCTGCGCCCTGCGGTTTCACCCGCGTAAGTCCGTATCCCGTAGGAATATCGGGATAAAAAGTTGCCTATATATTATTCCAGTTGTCCAGCTGTCTACGTACCAAATTTCATTGCAATCGGTTCAGTAGTTTTTGCGTGAAAGAGCAACAAACACACGCACATCCTTACAAAGTTTCACATTTATAATATTAGTATAGGATATAGTAGGATTCTAGAGAATCAATTTTAAAAGTTCTTTTGTCATTAGAAAAGGATAAAAAGTCTATATCACTGTTAAGACTCCAATGTGTCTCCTAAGACAATAATCATACCATATATAGCTCCGTTGTTACCTGAAAGAAAAGAAAAAACAAACAGACACATCTTCGTATTTATAATTTCAGTAACTAAATAATAAACAGAGTGGTATAATTCTTGTGAAGCACAATAACTTGATAAGGAATGACTAATAAACAGGTTTTATTTATATCGAAATAATTACTTAGAGGAATATTATTATAGACAATTTTGTTACCAAACATTCAAACCGCTTTCAAATTGTAAGAACTAAAGCAAATTTGAATGACAGCACATGACAGGCAGGCAGGACACAGAAGGCTTATCACCTACCTGTCCAAAAATAAAATCAAACACTGAAACGTATGTATATCATCTGCCCCATACCCCATAGCGGACACGAGTCTTCACTTAATCACATGACAGGCACCAGCTTTAATAAAACGGAATCGTTACACCCAGTAAAGAGGTATGAGGTAACAAACACAAACAGTCGAATTGATAATTCACACTCATTTTTTGATTTGCGATTTGATGACGATTGTTTTTATTTCTCTTTTCGGTTGAAAAGCATCACCATGAAAAACAGCAATTTTCTCTCGTAACGTTTTCTCCATGTTAATATTATATAAAACACTAGCTGCACGCCCCGGCTCCGCCCGGGTAGTCATTTATGGTAATTGAAATAATATAACCTATCCTATCTCTCAAGTTGGATCGAACTGCACATGGTGTGCGAATTTTATTATAATCGGTTAAGTGGTTTAGGAGTCCATTGAGGACAAACATTGTGAAACGAGATTTATATATATTAAGATTATATTATATTATGCAATCTAATTGAAGATTAATATATAATATAAATAATAGTTTCGACCCTCAGCGACTATGAAAATCTTGTCTTTCCCTCAGTAGTATAACTATTTACATTGATACAAGATGTCCTAATAATATTATAAACGCGAAAACTTGTAAGAATTTACGCATGTATGTTATTCATATGCTAAAACAACTGATCGGATCCGTATGAAATTGGGTACACAGATAGATTATGATCTAGATTACCACGTAGGCTACTTTCTACTAGGATACTGTGCGAGTGACGCCGCGGTTTCTAGCTAGTTGTCTATAAAGCTGACTGATGAATAACAAATAAACAATATTATGTTTGACATTAATAACTCTTTGATGTTAATAGAGATTTATTCATAAATATATCAAACCATAATTTCCCATAAATAAATAATATTTGAACGTGGAATTCAATAAAAAAAATTAAAACTCTCCCTTCGTAATTGAACAAGAGCGTATCTGCCAGACTCGTTTATGCTATTTTCACACCGATTGTCTACAGAATAAAGATGAATTTGCTTCATTAGCGTATTGAACTAGCATGCTTAGTACATCGGGGCCACCATGTTTGGTTTTGTGAAAGCTAAGAGAAAGGCGTATGAAGAACTTAGGCCCAAATTCCGTTAAGATTTTTTTATTACTAACGCAGGTGTTTGACTTTGGGTCAATATTTTTAATCTTTATTCAATTACTAGCTTTTGCCCGTGGCTTTGAACGTGTTAAGTTCGGAGTTTAAATATGTTATTATACATATATACCTTCCTCCTGAATCACCCTGTCTATTGAAAACCCATCATAATCCGTTGTGTAGTTTTAAAACCTAATACATACATATATAGGGACAGACGCGGGAAGCGACTTACTATGAGGTGATGAAAAACAAGCATGTTTTAAATGAAATAATGTCATACATACATCCTTCCTACTAATATTATAAATGCGAAAGTTTATAAGGATGTGTGTTTGTTTGTTGCCCTTTACGCAAAAACTACTGAACCGATTGCAATTAAATTTGGTACGTAGACAGATGGACAACTGGAATAACATATATGCAATCATCCCGAAATTCCTACGGGTTACGGATTTACGCGAGTGAAACCGCGGAGCGCAACTAGTAGAACATATTTTTATAATTGCAATCGTATGGATAAAATGGCTTTTATTATTTCTACAAATGTCCCTTATATTACAGTGATATATACTTAGTAATTCCCTTTACTTAATATCGTTTTATATAATATACTTTTTGAATTTTATTCGAATCATAAATTATAAATTCGACTAATACTAATATTATCATATTTAATTTAACTTAGCTTCCCATCCACAACTTCACTTGCGTGGTCAATAGAAAAATAGTCAGCTTCGGGGTTCTTCAAGGATAGTTCCTGTCCGCTTTTTTATATCCTCAGTTTTTAAACTATCTTTTGTGCTAAATTTCGTCCAAATCGGTTTAGTGGTTTCGACAGACAAATATTCTTTTGGTATTAGTAGTTATTTATGTGTATTTGTGTTATATAATATTCTTTATGCAAACAATATAAAAGATTGAAAAAGCGTTAAGAAAAATGTAAAAATAGTTCGGAGTGAAAGTCACTCACACTAACACAATCGATGTAGTAGTAGAGAAAGTTTGTTACCCGTGGAATGCGGTTACAGACAGCTATAGAGTAGACATTTTGATATATATTTTGGAAATTTGTAGGATTTTTTTACTGGACTAAGATTTAAACAAAGGACTGCAAGCTTTTTATAAGTTTTAAAAGAAATATATATAAATATAGGAATCCATATTGAAATACTCCATATGAATATGGCCTATATTTTGTATTATGTATTACGAAAAAACGCCCTTGTTTCTCTTGAAATGTGTTGAAGAATCAACGTTATATAACAACATTGCTTTAAATTTCTATTACATTTTCATTAATTATTTTCAAAAATGCTGTATATTACAATTTCTATTTTTCAGAGAAAAAAAGAAAATTACGAATAGTATAGTGGATAACTGTACATTTATATCTTTATTTATTATTTATTATCTTACGCTACAATATGACGTGTTTTAAAACAGCTAAAATATCGTGAAGCCTTTATAATTTTACTTTTAAACGATGTTAATACATATTGTATGTGTCATCCGGTAACTGAATGAAAATATGCGAAATAAATCGACTCCACTGCAACTCTGTTCCCAAAGAATTTCGTAAAAGTGTGCGTGACAGCTGTGTAATCACACTAGCGTACCCACGCAACTTGTAATTGTGTGGGTGCAAGAAGAGTTTTTCTTAGAAATAATTGAAACTGGTATAAAAGTAGGTATAGCCATCACAGCTGCTTAGTTTCTATTTCGTAATGTAAAGAGTATGTTTGTATGATATTTCAGGGATGTTTTCTTAAAACAAATTACGTTAAGAAACATACAGTTTTATATAACCTATATAGTAGATACCTATGACCTTATTGGAGAATTTCAAGTTAATTTATTAAATGCATTCTCATCGAAATTTATAAAGCATCTTATATAAATCTTCTTGAACTTGTCTCTTCTTGTCTTCTGAAATACATGTCATTTATTACACAATAAAGGTTGAAATTTTTTAACAACGGGACGAATTCAGTAAGCATATTAACTAAAATTTATTGCGTTTATTATTACTTATCTGTTTAAACAATGGTTACATTATCTGTGATGTGTAACTAAGAACGCACTTGGCTTGAGAGTTAGATTCAAAAACGACAGTTAATTTTCAATTGCTAAATACTGATCTAAGAGTTTAAAACAATACAATACACAACTCAAGTTACACCTGTTTTCATTTTATTAATGGGAATACTAACCCTATAAACTTATCAATTTGGCATTATATTTAATAGTTAACTAGCTGCGCCCCGCGGTTTCACCCGCGTAAGTCCGTATTCCGTAGGAATATCGGGATAAAAATCGCCTATATGTTATTCCAGTTGTCCAGCTGTCTATATACCAAGTTTCATTGCAATCGGTTCAGTAGTTTTGGCGTGAAAGAGCAACAAACACACACACATCCTCACAAACTGTCGCATTTATAATATTAGTAGGATGAGTATTTTGAAATATATGACAAACCTACATTGAAATAAATCTGATATCGTAATGTCCCTAATCAAATGATTATGTGTAATTTTATTATTATTTGTCCCTGATATACCTAACAATTAGATTTTCAGTATTTTGATGATTGAAATAATTTTCTATTTTGTTTCATGGATACATGTCTCATATACTTTATCAAATGCTATTGTTATTCATAATTAAAATAGATAACCATTTTATATAGTAACTAGCTGCACCCGGCAAACGCTGTTTTGCCTTACTCTTATCATTTAGGGGTATGAAAAATAGATGTTGGCCGATTCTTATAGATACCGGATAATCACAAAAAATTTCATCAAAATCGGTCAAGCCGTTTCGGAGGTGTATGGCAACGAAAACTGTGACACGAGAATTTTATATATTAGATTTTGTTTAACATGCCTGTCTACCATAAGTAGGTGAGATTTTGTTCTAATATTATTATTTTGATATCTATATGAACGATATATCTGCAAATAGATAGAGGCTTATAAATTATATTTGTGTGCATTAGAAATATGTGTACACGTTGAATAAAAATACCGGAAATTTTACGCAAATGTAAAATATTAAACTATAGTTTTCAAGTAAATCCACTAGATGGCGGTCATGATCTCTAATTCTACGACATTTTGTCGTAAATGTATGAATGGAAATACTAAATGTTTCATATTATGAAATATGTTATATTTTTTCGAGGTTTTATTTGAGTTGCAAGTTTATTTAATCCTTATTAACATAAGTGCAGTATTAGCATAGTATATTATTTATTATAGCATAGTATATGTAGTGTTTACTAATTGTGCTTGTGAATTTATTTTATGAAACTCGTGTATCATTACATACAAATCCATGTTTTTACATTTATTTGAATTCCATTTTAAATAAGATAAATAACGTTTGAATTCGTAAAAAAAGCATTTCATTTCAAAACATTATAATTGTTCCAAAAATTCATGAATTAATATCATTCCCATTATCCAAAGGTTTTGTGATCTTCATAACTCACTTTTAATTTATTTTTTTTTTATTTAAATTGAAAATTAATTAAATTAATTTCATTAAGAACATAAAAACAACATTAACATACTTAATTTTTTAATGGTATTGTAATATTTAACAGTTTCTGTAAAGCTAACAACAGATGGCGCCACGCGTGTAGTTGCGTATCTTTTATTGATAATGTTAAATGTATCAAGGTTTTAAATAACATTATATTTTCTCGTTTGATTTTACGCGAGTATTATACATTTAGCAAATAAAACCTTTTTAACGGATTTTAAACGCGTTTTATTCATATATTATCCGTGACCACCCTCGCTGTAAAGTGATCGAAACGTCGGGTTAAAATCGCGTTTAAAATCCTTAAAAAAGTTTTTAATTTTTAATATAACATGATGTTCAGGTAAAATGAAATTGTATAATTTACTTTATCATTTCTTTATTATCCTTATATCTAATAGTACAGTCTTATTTCGTTTACAAATAAATTACAAATAAGTTAAGAGGTCTAAAATGACAATACCCGTAAAAACAAGATCACTAAGTAAAAACATCTGAAATGATTTATAAAGAATATGATAGGATAGATTTAATTACATGTTTCCGACCCTGTTTTCTCCAATTTTCTCGTTTGTACATTTATATATTAATAAAAATTGTTTAATCTAAATAAACTCTGTAATTAATAGATAACTCTAAATCTGTTTTCATTTGAAAATATTATCGACTTAGATAAATCTTATGCACCATTGAATTCAGCCTTATTTTAAATATTTATGAAAATAAACTATTTAATACGTATTCCTATTAATTTATAATCAATTCTTAATTTAAAAGATCATTGGAAGCGATAAGTAATTGAAAAAAAAAAACGATATGCGTACTTATGTTTACACATAAATTAATAAAATTTGAATCAAATCAATTCGTTGGTCGGCAGACATTTTTCTTTCGTTCATTATTTTAACATTTCACAATTCGATTTCGTACATCATTTTTGCAGCCATTACATTCGAAATAAATAATAAAATGAACATTATCTTATTATACATTAGGCGCAAAATAGTAAATCATATTTGACAGAACATAATTCTCAATCTAATATACTTTTATCTGGCAACAAATATTTTTAGTGCATAAATTATAAATGCTATTATGAGGGTACTTGTGACCTATAAGCTAGGTCACTCGCGTCGTTGGCGGCATCCGCAGATCTGGCATAGGGGTAGGCATTGGACTGCGCAGTCTGAGAGGACCAGGCTTGGGGTGCGTTTTGGATGCTAGCAATCTGAAAAATATACACATAATTGTAAACTCAAATACTTTTATAATAGTTCGACTTCATCATTAGATATTCCCACATAAATCTGCTCATGACCTCATTTTTTTTTTATAAAAAACGTAATTTTCCCGCGCTTGAGAATTACAAGTTCTATGGTAGCCTATTGAATAGTGTCCCTATTGGACATCCCAATGTAGTCAGTGCAGCCGTTCCAGAAATCAGCCCGGACAAATAAAATGACAAAGACACTAAAAAAGATTTTTTTTTTTTTTTGTCACAGTCGGCAATGGAGCTGGTGGGTCGCCTGATGGTAAGCGCTACCACCGCCCATGAACATTTGTAGAGGCATAAGGTCCATTACAGACCTTAAGCCTCTACAAATGGATTGCCGACTTTTTGGGAATGGATTAAGAAAGGATTGGTGAGAGGAATAAAGGAAAGGACTGGGAAAGGAAGGAAAAGGATATGGACCTCCGAAAGATGTACAGATTTTCAGACTAAAAAGTTAGTAAAAACCTTACTACCTGTGAAGGTACATTTTTAAAGGTAACACTAAAAAGCGACGGTGATGATTCAGAGAGATCGTCAGGTGGCATTGTATCTCATAGACTACAGCCAAACAAATTCACTGACACAGATCTTACTCCAAATAACGGTAGTAAAAAAACCTACCTTTCCACTAATACTATTCAAGCCGCCTTCAGAGAATATCTTATGTAAGCCCAGAGCAGCGGCTGCCATCAAAGCAAGCTTGCCGACCACCAGCGCCTTGGTAACCAGGAGAGTCAGAGCGCCGAACAGTAAGCCGACAACTGCGATAACTTTCACTCCTATTCCCGCAAGGAGTGGCGTATACTTCTTTATCTTACCACGAGCTGGAAAGACGAGGTGTATTTAGTTTATACTGATACATACTTTAAGGTAAAGCTATTACGGCTAAGAGTGAAGTATACTTTCGTATCTTACTGTGTTGGAAAGAAGGGTTTGTGGAGTATTCTTTCATATTGTCTACTAGCTTTTGCCCGCGGCTTACGCGTTATATTCGAAGTAGTTTATTGTACATGTAAACCTTCCTCTTGAATCACTCTATCCATTAAAAAAAACCGCATTAAAATCCGTTGCGCAGTTTTAAAGATTTAAGCATACATAGGGACAGAGAAAGCGAGTTTGTTTTCTACTATGTAGTGATATCACGGTAAGGTAACATTGTATGTGTTCGGTTAAGGGCTTGAAGTTATAGAATAACACGAGTATATGATATATGAAACAATCAAGAAAACATATTTATAAGTACTTTACTCTTTTGCAGAAAAAATCTAATAAAGAAATTGTTAAAATTTGTCCTGACTATTACAAGGACTATGTGATAATCAATACTTCTAACTTATAATATGAAGCTGAAGAGTTTCTTTGTTTAAACGCGATAATCTCTGGAATTTCTAGACCAAGGTCAAAAATTTTTTCACCACATATGTACCACGGTTGTAAATATACCACAGCGAATATCATGGCAAACCCTTAATTAGACATAAAAGAGAAAAAAAAAGTTATTTAATCATAAGTTCTAGTATTTAAAAGTTCCTAATAAGCTTCCGAAAGCGAAGTCAATGACTTCAAGCCCATCAATTCAATTTTAATTAAAAAACGTGTTTCTTCTACATAAAATCGATCCCCTTTTGTTTAAATACTAAACCTAAACTTGTATGAAGAAGTCTTAAAGCTCAATCTAGAAAAATATTCGTTACATTATAATTGTAAATCAAATAATAATACACGACTAATCATGTGCCAACATCCTTATCGAATGAGCAATATAAACCTATAAGACAGAAACAGCAAAGTTCATATTGCTCTAGCAACACGTGATACAAACGGGACCTGCGCACGAGTTGCATCGACCTTGACCAAGCGTTGCGTGCTCTCATGTAATAGTTCATTGACACATACTTTCTTCCATCCGCGGTTAGGGCTGATGCACTTGAGTTTTATAAAGACGGAGTTTTTATTGCCTTTTAATTTAGAATGCACATTGTATCTTCTGTAGAAGATTACGTAATATTATTTAATTGAATGAATGGTATTGAATATTCAGAATATCCACACACTTGATTTTTATTATGTTGGTCAATCTGTAGTGCTAAAATTGGGTTAAACATTAAATGCTTCGTTTTTTCGTATTTATAGACTATACTAAATCATGCTAAACTTCGTTAGAAGATAACGTAATATAGAAAGGAATAACATAGCATTTTATTAAATATGTTAGTAAAAAAGCTAACTTCATTTAATAAAATTAAAAAATGGTTAATTTAGGCATAGAATATAATCGCTATCTGTATATTGTAGTATATTTCAGCCAACCCTATTTACTATAGCCATCATAGTGATCACGTTTAAACATATACCATGTTTAATTCAGTAACTGCATTATGACATCGCATGCAAGAGAAGTATCCAACTTTGCTTATTTATTCATCTATTTGTCTTCATGTGACTTTCCAATACTCAGCACGCATGTTTAAATGATAAAGTACAATAAAATGACATTTTACATGCAATCTGAAGTATCACAATTCACAACGTAGAAGGAAGATACATAATATCATGTTTATAGGGTTGTCAACTTTTAATAAATATAACATATTAAAACAGATATTTATTACAACTATAAAATAAACTCTTTGACTTTCTTCTGAATAGTATTGGTTAATTTTTATATTTAAATTTTTATTATTTAAGGAAAATTTAAAGAATAATTATTCTATAGTCAGCCTATTTCGAAAAACCTGGGACCAGAATTTATCAGCTGGCGCAATTTTCAGCATTTTACATTATTTTATTGAATTTTATTTAAAATTTACCAAATATTACTACAGTGAAACTTGGTTAAGTGGGACCTGGATAAGTGAGAAACCTCCATAACTGGAACTCATGCTGAGGTCCCAACACTTTGGCACTGAATTACCTCTGTTAGTGGGACGAGGTAAACCTCTATATCTGGGATTTGTTCTTTCGATTTATCATCATAGTTACCTCTATAACTGAGACAGCGAGTAAATTTTATATGCATAAACCTCTGTAACTGAGATAATATTGTTTGTTTACTCATTCTTATTCTACCCACAAATTCCACACGTAATTTCAAGTACGTAAGTACAAATTTTGAGCTTCAATTACCTCTGTAAATGAGACAGATATTGATTTATACCTGTATATCTGAGACACTGGGTAAGTGGAATACCTCTATAAGTGAAACGACATTGCAGGTCCCTTGGATGTCTCACTTAACCAGGTTTCACTGTACCAACTATTATCATATTGACATACTGTCTGAACAGCAAATGGTTAGAAAAGAGAAGATAGAATTGGAGATAAACTAGTTGAAATTAGGTATATATTATCACATTATGCACTTACCTTCTTCAAAAGTTCTGGCAGCCTCTCTCAGCTCTCCTGGTTCAAATTTGACATTCAACTTTTCCGAACCTAACGCGTCTCTGAAAAAATGAAAAAACACAATGAGATTAGCTATCTAATTTATTAACTTACCGAGAAAAATGTACATTAAAATTCTATTTATATTCATTTTAATATTCCTAAATCATTTCTTTACTTTTAAAACTGCGCTTTATGTATTATTTTAATTGATGGTAATCATATTGTATGATATATCATATATTATAATTAAGGTTCTCTCAATTATTACAGCACATAAATAAGAAAAACGATGTTTAATAAATGTTCCAAAAGCACAACATGAAATAACACTTTATAAATTTAATTTCCTTAATTTTTATTGTAATCAAATAAAATGCTCTTAGATGAAGGAAGAAAGCAAACAGTTTGAAGGCTTAACAATGGACAAACACTTTAAGGTACATTAATTTAATTGAAACATATTTATAACTTTCACTAGTGTTTGTTCAAAATGAGATCAAAATGTTTTGTTCCGCAACTATGAATTCGAATACAAAAGGAGAAAACCCGATTATGTGTTTTATTCTTGCTTCTGGGATATCTTCCAACCGTTTCCTTCGTTATCATAATATATAATATTTATACTAATAAAAATAAATTTAATTTAAAGTAAATAATTATAGATTGTTAGTCGATACCTTAATAATAATATTGACCACTTCGGTTTCTGTGATTAAAAGTTTTCAAAATTTATAATCTTTTTATCTCGTGCATGCTGTGAAAAATAATTAACATTTGTTTTTATTATTTCTGCTCGTAATTTGAGATTTTTCTTTTCGATGTTTTGTAATTTGTTGAAGGTGATATTGAGAAATGGGGATGTAAGGTAAAGTAGCATGAATACAATGTCTTTCCATACAGATATTTTTGTAATATTCTAAAGTACAATTTGATAAGTATTAGTCCATTTAAAGCTGTAACAACTAACCCTTCGTACAGGTAAACTACAACAGCTAAAGTTTTAAGTCAGAATAATATACTTTATTATCTAACTGCTTGTCCTGTCTTCTTTCGCTTTAAAGCCAAATAAAATACATTTTTTTTATTCAATCAATATTTATCCCGACCTTACTAGCGAGCATGGTCTCCCCATGTCTGATCCTTCAATACTTCATTTCTTAATTCCTACTTATTTTAAATACTAGCGGTCAGCCCTAACTGCGCCCGTGGTACATTCCTCAATGAATGGGCTATCTAACATTGAAATAATTTTTAAATCGGACAAGTAGTTCCTGAGATTAGTGCGTTCAAACAAACAAACAAACTCTTCAGCTTTATAATATTAGTATAGATTACAAATGCGAAAGTAACTCTGTCTGTCTCTTCTGTACACCTAAACCACTGAACCGATTTGCGTGAAATTTGGTACAGAGTTTGTTGGATACACGAGAAGGGACATAATATGGTAGTATTTATCCAGGAAAACCCATGTGGACTATGTGGGGAAAGGCCGGATTTTTTCTCCACCCTTACTAGTACAATCCTACTTTCTAATCATTAATCCTTTTCTTATCTCCTTAAAAGCATGTACAGAGGCACTATCACTGCGAATGTTCGTGGGCGGTGGTGATCGCTTACCATCAGGCGAACGATCAAACAGCATAAGCGAATATAAATATATATAATATATAATATATAATATAAATAGTCATCTACTCACTTTTCAATAGCAACACCTTTAAATAACTCGATCCGCCCATCATCACTGCTGCCTCCAGGCGCAGCGCACGCCGCCCCAATTAGAACAATAACACATAGAACTCTCATTATGAGATGCTTTCAGTTACAGTGACGAGGGTGAAATGAAGGCTCTGGGATGCGACGACGATATATATACGCGGGATTTGGTAATCCTATGTAGTTCTGGCGTGATAGGGAGCGGTGAGTTTTGATACTTTAAGGATTATACGAAACGTGGGAAGTACGTTATAGTGTGTCCAACAGGTATTAAGAAATGACGATTGTTTATTTTGGATAGCGTAATGAACACATATAATTTAGTGCTTCAGTAATATTTTTTATAGGAAATGAAATCATTCGTAGATTAATTAAATACATTGAAAAAACCCAATGGGTTGTAGGACTGTTGTCAATTATTTAACACTCTTAAAACAATACACTGAAACAAATTGGTTGTTTTTTACTACATCTATTCAATATTATAGCATTTAGGGATTGTGAATACTTTTAGTATATCGATTATGGTAAAAACCTTGTTATAATAATTTTTAATTGAAATTCAATTTGTTTAATCGATAAATACTTTTTGAGCGAAAGTATTGTAGTAATATAGTAAGTAATGCTAACACTAGGACAATTAAGAAATGTGTGTATTTTAAGAACTTAAGAACGAATGTATGCTGTAAATTAAGACATTTAGATTTAATACGAGTAATATAACAATAACAATATTACATTTCTTTGACATTTAGATTTTGATAGATTTTGATTGAATCAAGAGTATCAAAACGACGACTTCGCAGTATAACGTTTAGGAGTTCATTCATACATGAGATGCGTATTGTACTACGAATAGGCGTTACTGAAACGATAACAAACTATAATAAATATTGTCTACGATTTTCGCCCTAATGCCCTTCGTTATAAAGACCATTGAAACATACATCGAATAAATCGTACTTTATAAATCTTAAGTACCTTAATCCTTACTTTCTTTTTGATGTGTGTTCGTGTTTTTTGTGCTCGAGTCAAAACAAAAAGATATTAAAGGTTGGCTTAAATATTTTTAGTTGTTATAAAATTGATTATCACGGGGCGAATTGAATTGCTACACTTTCTCAAATGATTATTTAGGTTTTAAACTGTTTAGTTAAAAGCTATTTGAAATATTTCTCTGTCTATTTAGGCATTCGAGACTGGAAGGAGTCTCGAATCAGGGTCTTGATTAATTGTCTGCATCGAGTCCGGTCTGTGGCTGGAAGTTTTTCAATAATTCAGTTTGATAATACATTTTGATGCTATGTTAACCTTATATAACTATATGCTTTAAAGTTAGTGAGACAAAAAATAAATTTTTTATCATATGAATCGTTCATATAATTTTTCTTCCCGCAAATAAATTTGAATACATAAGATCTCGTGTTATAATTAATTATGATCAGTCACTTTTTTGTAATATAATCGCGAATAGCAAATAAACATAAATAATCAATTAATACATTATGCTATTGAATTTAAATGCTCTATTGAATAACTGATCCTTATCACGAGAAACGATTTCAATAACCAATATATTAATGTACAAATTATCATTTCATTTTTTTTGTATCTGTATTTCATCTTGACAGCTGTCATGTAGGTGAAAATGATGATGATGATGATGACCCTCCCACTGGATTTTGGCACAGTCCCTCTATTGGGTGAAGCCATTAAGAAAGAGAAGATGATGATGATAAGAATCTTTATGTGATTATCATGAAACCGAAGTGGTGATCAATGGTACACTTTTATCAATGTACGACGATTCAGAAGTGATTCAAGAACAATTTCTAAAATGTTAAATAAATGTTTAAGTTAAAATTTGAAAATGTGGCGATGATACTTTTATAATTCTTAACAAATATTTTCGACCCCACAGATAGCAATTACAGTTTTTCGTATTTTTAAATCCTACAAATATTATAAATGCGAAAGTTTGTAAGGATGTGTGTGCGTTTGTTGCTCTTTCCCGCAAAGACTACTGAACCGATTGCAATGAAATTTAGTACGTAGACAGCTGGACAACTGGAATAACATATAGGCAACTTTTTATCCCGATATTTCTACGGGATACAGACTTACGCGGGTGAAACCGCGGGGCGCAGCTAGTTCTTCATAAAAATATTGTTTTTAAAACTGATTTTGTTAGAGTCCGCGATCTAGATGTGATTTGTTTATGGATGGCATCGAAGTGATAACTTCATAGACTACACCCGTGGATAAAGAGATTGTAAATTTGGTAATAGCTAAGGTTCATCTCTCCTCACGTTCAGTACAAAGTGGAGCAAGGACACGTACTTTCTCTAATTAATAAGATGGGTTTACATGGTGCTTAAATAGGCTCTTAAATTATAGGGCTTTGGACTAAAATTAAGGATAAATTGTATTATGATTTGAGCTTCATTTTGTAGATTCCATTACTAGATACACGTGAATTGTGTATAGTGGGACGAACCTTACTAATAAAGATTTAATGTGAAATGAATTAACAATCTTTTTACGTTTGTTTGAAGAGATTCCTTATGTCGGTGACTCTTATTCCTATCAGCTTCTGGACCGATTTGATACAAAGATATCACGTCCATGGGCGTATAAGCAATTTAAAGTTATTTTAATAACAATTGCAGTATACGAAGCATGCTCAAGCTTATGAAGTTATGGTGTTTAATATTATAATATCTCATAGATCTCCTAACTGCTTGCGATTAAATATATCCATATAAATACAGAGAGTTATGACGCTGAGTTAATTAAAGTAGCAGTTCACCCTGGTTTACATATAGTACGTTTTATCTCTCAACAAGAACCTTCCTTGTGCCTAAACAAAATACGTTACAAAAGGAAGCCATCTTGTTCGATCCGATCATCGGTTTCGTTTTTATTTAAATACTAGTTGCACCTCGCGGTTTCACCCGCGTAAGTGCGTATCCTGTAGGAATGTCGGGATAAAAAGTTGCCTATATGTTATTCCAGTTGTCCAGCTGTCTACGTAGCAAATTTCATTGCAATCGGCTCAGCAGTTTTTGCGTGAAAGAGCAACAAACACACACACATCTTTACAAAGTTTCGCATTTATAATATTAGTATGATAAATAATTGGTGACATCGTGTATTTTGTCATATATTTTCCTTTGCAATTTCAGCGTCGTGTATGTTATAAATTACGAGTAAATATACTTTTACTTCTTTTGACTACTATTGACCGCCTCCTTGGCACAGTGGTTAACGCGTGAGCGTAGAACCGAGGGTTCCTGGGTTCAATTCCCGGTGGGGACGCGTAAAAAAAAATGTCTCGGTCTCGCAGGACACAGAAGGCTGATCACCTACTTGTCCGTAAAGAAAATCGATCAGTGAAACAGATGAACATCATCTGCCCCATACCCCAGTAGGGGACACGGGACTTCACTTTTTATACTTTTACTTCGCCATGTAAGCCGACTATTACGTGGTATCGATGCGCCAGCTCAAGGCCACGACAATGAACTTGTCGATATCATACTTTCTATTTGAACTGCACTGAGTCACAGAGTATAGAAAAATGCAGATTAAACATGAGATATTTTTGGATTAAGTAATGAAATACGTTTATTCGTTTTAATTTTTAGTTTTATAGCATTGAAATGCTTTATAAATGAAAAATTTTGAAAGAATAGAAAAAAATTGATCACGAGGCAGGATTCGAACCTGCGTTTCTTGCTTAACCGTAGCAACGCCTAGCCTCTCGGCCACCCGTGATCCTGCCACAGTAATCGAATTTCTTCTACTCTCGGTTTCATGTGCCTAAGGGGCACCGCACGCCATCTATTGAGATGATTAAGAACCATCACAACCAATACAAAACATTATTTCAATGATTACAATATTGTATCGACGTTTATTCGTTGTCTATATAAAAAAGACAGGAAAAGAATGAATATTGAGTTGTTTTCATGTACTTACAACCGTTTTTTGATATCAATAAAATGCATTATTCGATTGAATACTAATTAAATTAATAGATAAATAAATCCTTAGGTTCTGAATGCAAAATTGTGTTTATTCCTTTGCCTTTCTTACTACGGGTTTCCTTTTTATTATGATTTTCGTAACTGGAGAAATAATTAGGAGAATACAGAGTGATATAGGTTACTTTTTTTGAAAATGGTATTTGTTTGAAAACGCGGGCGAAGCTGCGGGTGTAAACCTAATATAATATAAAGCTTGACATTTAAAAAAATATGCCATAGTGCATGGTGGCTATTATCATTAACAATACTAAGCATATACAATAATATAGCCAAAGACAACAATTCGTTAGTACTTAGCGATGGATCTGAAATTCTTGCATATACTATATAGTGTGCATCTGTAATCTCAACTTAAGTGATATTACGCAACTTCACTCATTCTTGGAATATTGTGCGTGTTATCTAGTAAAATGTACTTAAAAAAAATTAAATAAAACTGCATACCATTACTTCAATGTTTGGTTTGACAGTGGATTTATTTTGCTATTTAGAGAAAAGATTTTTGTGTGTTTTCATAATTTTACTTCATTGTCTGAGGAATTTGTGATTTAAAACCTACGATGAATAAAAAGATAAATTACTAGAAAACATATTCGATTAAAAGTCCTACTTTTGTATTTTTTATACGTTGTTGCGTTTGTGTTTTCATTGATATAACTGTCCCTACAATTGCATATATATAATAAAACAATAATATAATAAAACAATCAAAATAATATACCAATTATAAAAAGTTCCCATAAAGACCGTTGACACTGTCCGTTAGAACTAAAACAGAATAAACCACTGACACATGTCGTCACCAAAAAAATATGAACACGCCATAATGTAAATTTTAAGAAAAATTTCCAATAAAACATCCAAGCAGAAAAACAACGGAAAATGCAATACGCCACCGAAACTGTAAGTTGTTAAACCTACCGGGTGCTATATCCCTTGAATTTACATATATCTTGAAATGGGAAAGCGCAGAAGGAGAATATTTCCCAAAAGGAAGCGATCGGTATTCAGTAGACCGCACCCCATCAAACGGAAGATGATGCTACGTCACAGGAAGATGAAAGCGTTCTTTATCAAACATAACCCGCGATGTTTTATAGAGAAATCGGTGAGGAAAGTCGTGGGAGGCATCTACACAGTCTCAGATAGAGTAAGAGATAAAATCGCGGAGAGCACACTGGCATTGGACAACCCTTTCAGTGCGCATTTCTACGAAGACAGGTGTATAATACAATAGCTTGCAAATCCAGCAAGGAATCGGTTCAATGAATAGTCAGATAACACTGTCCAATATTTTATAGTAACAATGCACTTCCATACGAATTATGGATAAGTCAATAAATTGTAACGACGTTCAAATTTGTTTTTTCTTAATTGATTATCAATTCTATGGGCTATCAATAAGGTAGGTTTTTAAACGTAAACTGAAAACTGTAAATTTATATGAATTTTTACAAGTACATATATCAATTTTCTCTCAAACTACCACCGATCTCTCTCTTGTACCAAGAAGAATCGACAAGAAATTCAAAAGAAACAATTTTTGAAGATATGTATAATTAGATTCAGACATAACTGAAACGGAATTTAGCTTCATTGGCACACAGTAGGAAACAATTAATAGTTAGGGTGTACATAAAATACTTCTTAATAATATGTATTGTTACGTAACTTTGAATACAACTTGTCTTAATATTATCACGCAAATACTCCCTAAGACTCCGTAGGCCCGAAACTACCGCCATTTATTGTGATGCATGCTATGTGTATTTACACATAGCATGATAGATATTGTATTATGCTGTGGAAGTAACTGTGATAAACATTCCGATCTGAACCTGTGAAACAATGAGGTTCAGCTCGTTCAGGGGGATTACGCCCTAACAGCATAGGCAGCAGAGCTAAGCACTGTAGCAGCTATAATATGAACGTCCCATTAATTAACTCCATCCAGTGTTAACCCTAAAACTACAAATTGCATAACTGTTCGTTCTAAAAAAGTATTTACATTTTGCCGCTGTATATTTAGCTACACAAATTCTCTGCATTTTATTTTAATATGCAAAACATGTTAACCACTATGAATCATTAACATACATTTAAAGTAAAAAAACGGACTTCAAAATTTATGAACCTTGTGGGACACCCATTTGCATAACAGCACCTTACTCAGTTTACTATCCTATACAAATCTTGCTGAAATTTGTTTCCTAAACTAGCCTCAGTTGCATATTTGTTGTTATCATAATCATCAGAGAATACGAAGAACAGCATCAGAGCATCCTCTTATAATCATCATATTATAATATTACAAATGAAAATATGACTGACATTCAAAGAGTGTTGTGGCTTGTAGAATCTAAAAGGGGCAAAGATTTGTATGTAATATACTAAGTGCTACATAATTTAATGTCATAGCGATGACGACCGTATAGTAGTACGTTTTTAAACACAATAGTTTCAAATCATTTTCTGGTAGGTAGATCTTTAGTTGTCATTACAACTCATTATTTTAAATGTGTTTAAAACAACATGTGTATATCAGTTGATACAAATATTGCATTAATTCTTTACTTTGTTGTACAGCGCTTTACTTCAGTGTTTTTCTTCGACCGGATCAATTATTCTACTAGATTATTGTATCCCTAATACTTATCAAAATATTAAAGTTCCATTCAATATATATTATCAACATTAAAACACATAACCAATCAACAGTTGTGTATTAAACTATTTAACACACACGCTTTACAAAACTAAAAGTAATAAAACCAGATCAGTGAACAATATTTAATGGTAACTACATAAATAAACTAATACGCAATAATACAAAGTTACAAAAATTATTCAATAAATAACTTAAATTACGCCTTAACAAAATTATTTACAATGGCGATATAATCGCGAACATTTGTATTGAAATCAGAGACAGTGACAATAATGACATAAAATGCCCTAATGCAATGGGAAACGTATCAAGACAGATACGATTCATTACTATCAAAAATGGGAAAATAGACGACAAACAGAACTGAAAACAGCGGGCAAAGTATTGATTTGTTAACATAAAGATGGCCTCGAGAACGTCGACTTTATTATTCTATTAATATCCGCCCTTTTGTAGGGCCATCGTCGCTGCAAACAGCGCGAAGAAGAACCCGGCTAAGCCGGTAGCCCCTACCAGTAACACCAGACCTCCGATCATGACTGGTACTATTGCTAGGTACTTCAATTTGTAGGCCATGAGTAGGGGCATCATGTATTTGGAGTATCGCTTCTTATACTTCAGTTTACTCTTCTTCTTCTTGTGCTTTCCTTTGAATTCACCGTCTAGATGGTCTTCGTCTTCGACTTCATCTTCTTCCTCGTCTTCCTCGGCCTCCGCTTCACCACCACCGAAGATGTCTGGAATGTGAAACGAATTGGTTAGATTTGTAAAACCTTTCATAAAATTTATGGAAATTTATTTCATCATCAGCCCATATATGTTCCCACTGCTGGGACACATGCTTCTTATGAGGGATCAGGCCATAATCCACCTCGCTGGCTAAGTGCGGGTTGGCAGACGTCACATGCCGTCGAACTTTTGATTCTTTGACATGCCGGTTTCCTCACGATGTTTTCTTTCACCGTTTTAAGCAGTGGTGATGTTATCCACATGTGCAGATAAATAGAAAAATTAATTTATTTCCTGCACGCTCGCCCGATCTCGAACCCCGACTTTGAAGAACTTTCGATTTTGAAGTCCGAGGTTCTCACCACTGAGCCACCACTGCTTTTTGCGAATGCAAATGTATTTGCTTTTCTGATATTTAAGTTTACACTTTATAAAATCCGCTGGGTTTCTACTCAACGCAACATGTAAAAAAAAAAGATATTCATGCGTCGGCTCCACCCGGGATGTCATTTACTGTACATAATTGAAATAATACAAACTATTCTCTTCTCTCATCTTTTAATTTGGTCAAAAATGCACATGGTTAGGGTTTTGGAGTCCATTGGGGACAAACAACGTGACACGTTTTTTATATATATTAAAATTATCATTCACTTTTATGTCCCAGGAAATAAAACTTTTTCATGGACTGATGTTATCACAACCAATATATGAAAATCTCAACTCCTGTTCAAATGTTTGTCTTTTTCCCTGAGTCATTGCTCATTGCAAAATATTTCTAATTTATATATTAGATAACGCGATCAATTTAAAACAATGATCTCAACAAATTGTTCGACAATTAACTACATGGGTGTAATTTGCGATCGTTAAGAGCACTATCTTCAGTGAATAGGCGCGTGCGCAGCATTTTTCTATCATAGTCACGGGAAATTAATTTTTAGTGCTTAACCTGAAAGCAGATAATAATGAACGGATAATCGTTGACAATAATAAGAACATAGAGCATGTTAGAAACAAATCAGATCTTGTAATATTTACGGTGAACATATTTTTTTTATGAGAAATTGTGTCAATGATATTTCAGGATTTTCAATTGATATAATTTTTTTTGGGTTTGTTGCTTCAGAACTTCAGGTCGGTGAATCGATTTTGATTATTCTTTTTCATTTGAAAGCCAGTGCCCCCCATGTGGTCTCTTTTAAAGATGGTTTAGTTGCTAAAGCTTAAAGCTTAAATTCTAGTAGTTATTTTGCATATAAATGAAAAAAAAAACAAACTTAATATTCTTACGAAGTGTTCCATGAATCATTTATGCAAAAGTAAAAAAGATGTCATGAATGTTACGAAGATAATCGCATTATTACAGTTAGTTAGTAGCCAGTATTAACAAATATTGTTTACGGGACCTTATATTATCAAGATACCCGTTTTGAATTATAAGTTTATGCATATAGTATAAAAATAATAGTGTCAAGTTTGAGTTTGGGTTTGTTAACTCCTAATTACGTGAAATTAGCTCAGGCGATGATATATCTACAAAATAAATTATAGTTTACTATAAGTATTGCGTAATGAAGCTATATTCACTAACTTTAAATATTATTGAAAATTAACATAATCAAATGGAAATAGATATCAAATTATACGGAGCACGTGCTGAAGTAATGTACCCACAATATTTCATACACTACGTGAACTGTCAACCAAACATAACATGTATCAACGATTTCAAAGGAATGAGGAACGGTGCTTCGCAATGCGTGACCAAAACTGGATAATTCATCACGCAATTTTGTAAATAATTGAAGTGGATTGAACAAATATTTTCACTGTTTCATGTACGAGCATTTTAATAAACAACACGAAGGTTTGAATACGGAAATGTTAGTTTTTAGTAACGCTACTATTATATTACCTAATTAAAACGATATTAAACTGCAGTATTGCTATCGTCATTTTTTTTAGTACACATTTCAATTGGGAATCGATGCGTTAATGCGTTAATAAGTTGTCTTGGCTTTGATGTGTTAATATTTGAGTTAATATTATATTTATTTGATGATGATACGCGAGCGTTATTAATTATTTGTTTATTTAGGTAGTAATTGTCTAAATTAGAAACTATGAGGAATGTCGAATAAAGTGTACGAAGTAGTGTACTTTTTTATACTAAACCGGGAAGCCCAGCTGGTGGATCCGTTGATGGCAATCGATCACCACCGTCCATGAACATTTGCAGAGGTATGGCCTCGGCAAATGTACGCTGGACACTTCGCATGATTTATTATATAGAAAAGTTTTCAGAGTATTTTTTCTTTTACTTTGGTTCTTAAAATACATATAACATGTTGTTTACACTAATGTTATGAGGAACGAAAAATTGATATCTGAGACGTAAAATTATACGGAAGCTGAAAAACCTGCGATATTATAATGAGGAAATTATGATTACTTTAAATTAAGATGAACACTGAACTTTGTGCATTCGGTTACTAAAAACAGTACAATTACGTTACGTTAGGTCGGGTTTTTCGATTCTGTTGAATAACGAAATATAAAAAAAGATTGCTTTAACGTTAATTTATTTCTTTATAAATTTAGCTAATTAATTTGCTTTAAAATAATTTGAGCAAATATTTAAAGGAAGATTTATGTAGAAAAGAATATTTTGGTAGTATTTTATAAACTTTATTCTGATGTTGTAATAATATTAAAGTTTTTTGCCGATTTAAGATTGTGGATTTATTTCCTGCGCAATTTTTTATGTAGTCCGAAATGTCAAAACGACATCAACTCAAGAAATTTCCATCTAATCCTCCTATCTCAACAAATATAAGAGGGAATAGTTAAATTAAGACCTAATTATAATATGTCACTAAAACATTTCTTTCTTTTTATGGATGACAAGTGCGTGCGAGTGTGTGTATTCTAGACTTATTATTACTAAATCCAGATTAAAAAAATTCAGACGTCTTTGCAATGCTTATACCTTAAATATTATTAATAATAAATAATTAAATTGAGACTATGTTGGGGCTTCTTTTTTTGGGGCTTTGAGGCTACGACCGGTAGTCACTTCGTTTCAAAGAACACATTATTATACCCATAAATTGAGTTAGAAACAATACATTTCTCCAAATTAGGCAGAAAGTTTTCAATTTTACTAATACTGTTATAACCGTTGTTCACGTATATCTATATTTGCTGTCCACAACCGGAACTGATTGTTGGTTAGCGACGATGAAATTTTAGGTTTCTGCGGTTCAGAGCAAATCGTTGGACGGTGAAGGAATAATAGATGGCAATCAGGCTAAACCTAGATAATACTCAGGCTTAGATTTAGAACAGTTTTGCAGCTTTCTTTACGAAAATTATGCTGTCGTGTTTTCTGTATTGATTGGTTGAATGGTTATGTTTTAAAGGTGTTATTATTTGGTGTATTTCTTGCATTAAATACATGTGTTAGGATTAACTGTCAGTTGAAGATAGAATTATTGGATGTGAAAATAAATTAGATAAACGTAAGATAATACCCACATGACAACGATCTTCTCGTCGCGGACAGCGCAGAGAATTCTTCCGGTTTCTCATTTTCTTCATCATCATCATCATCATCCAATGACCTAGCTTCGAACCCGGGGTCCCTCGTGAGAGGTATCGTTTGCGGTTGAAATCGACCTGAAACTGCAGCATCATTGGCACGATCCTCACTACTTTTCTCTTTGGCAATTGCGATATAATTACCAGGGAAAAGTATTTCAGATTTATAGGTGTTCATATTCAAGTTGTCCTTCGCGTAATACACAGCTTTCTCTGCATTTAAAGCGCGCGGTCGGAATGCATACTTCTGAAATTCAGGAGGACTTCTCGACGTCCTAGCCGATACGTATGGGCTGCTATAGCTCGACGGTATATCAGACGCGTTTACATTGACCGCTGGACGATCACCGTTCGATGCACTCAACGATAGGAGTTTCGCTAAATCATTCCTGCGGTCAGCTGCCGTCAGCACCACGTAGCATAACACCACTAACGTTTGACACCTTAATCTCATTTTAAACATCATAATGTCCAGTTAATTGTCTGTTGATTACTGCGCCGTCACCGATTGCACAATCGCCGTCACTTCACTTTCTTCCCTTACTGTCTCACCCCGCCTCGATCCATCATTTTGTTGCAAGCGATCGCGTAAAACTGAATCACTATCGTTACAAGACGTTATATTTATACATGTGTAGCTATAAACTTTGCGTTTTTCCAGAGTATTCACGGTTGGACGGCTTTGCGGAACCTACCTCGGCTAGTTTCAATTCCGATATGGGTGAAATATCAAATACGCCCAAATAAAAACGGTACCAGAGCTGATATGATTAGCCCGCACGCATCGTGTCTCGCGTTAACGATGCCAGCATCTCGAAGCAATTTCCCCCGATATATCCCGCAATCTAATTTCGTTTTCTATAAAAAAGTTGTCATTACTTATTTAGTGGGTAATTTTCGTGTCAGTATTCACAACATTTGTTGGGTTCCGTGAGACGGGGCTGAATATTATTCTCATTTCATATAAACTTAAAAATTACGTTTCATTTTTAAGTTTTACCAATCAATATATAAGCTGTACTTATATTTAAATAAGAAAATATAACCAGTGTCCCTGAAATCCAACTAATTAAATAAGGATGAGAGCAAATTATCTGAAACATAAATATCCAGCACACCAGATCACGTCATTTTTATGCTATTAATTTTATAAGTTTACGTATGGATCATATTTATTTATCACCGCTTATAATATTCTTATAGAGGTTTTAATAATCTTATATAGGGTCATATAAAATAGGGGAAATGGCAAAGCTGCGCCAGAGAGTGTTGGGTTATAATGTAACTGTAATGATATATGTAGTATTATATAGTGATTTTGTGAATTTATTTATGTATGGTATCAATACAATAATTTACAATATGCCAAATTTATTAATTATTTAGAATATACAAAAAAAAAATATACGTGTAGCAGACTATTTACATTAAATTTACATAATGTATATATTATTCTTAAGGTAATTAAATTTATTTTTATGACATCTTAAATCACACTTTTTTAAGTATTATTTACAGCTTAATCTTGACTCTGAGGGTGCCTAAAAGAGATCGCTATATTAGACATAAGACAGCTCCTTATATGTGTTTATTTTATTTCACTTTTTGATGATTAATTTTATTTGATTTGATAAAATGTATTATTGTCTTTAATTAGGGCTTGATTATTTGCTATAAAATATACCTCACATTAAATAGTTCGTCATTAAATGTTGACGATATTATTTTTTGCATTATTTTCAGATGATTTGCGTGTAACTAGCCATAACGGATTGCGAAATCTATAGGTACAAGACTTTTCTGTAGTACGTAATATCAAGGATTATTCTTTTGTTAAATAAATTATAAAAAAGGTTGGTTCTTTGGAGAAAAAGTAGGTATATGATGAGGGAAACGAAATACGCAGGACGCGTTTAGGAATATGGAGGCTTGTGTTTGATTTTACGCGAGTATTATACATTTAGAAATTAAAATGTTCTCCCCGTGACCACGCGCGCTGTAAAGTATTCGAAACGTCGGGTTAATAATATAATGAATAAATCGCGTTTAAAATCCGTTAAAAAGTTTTTAATTTCTAAATATGAAGGCTCTCGAAATCTCGCTATCTATTGAGTGAGTAATGGACTAAAACTCAAACTCCTCTCCTCTTACTTCATACTGCTTCCTCCGCTGCATTCTTTACGCCCTAACAGATCGCGTCTTTAATCAAACAGGAATCGAATCCAGATCCCGGTTATAACATTTCATCTTCAAAACCCTAAGGTAATTTTAATCATGAATAATGCTTAATCTAACATCGGTAGCCAAGCGTGAAAACCACAACTATTTAAAGATTTAGGTAAAATAAGCTACGTGATAGTATTAACGGAATGAATCGCTGTGGGAAACAATAAATCACCATTAATTCCTAAATATATGTGCTCACTTTACAGACACAAGCCTTCCAAGAGGTTATAAGCTATAATTCTCATAAAACCCATCTATCATTTGTCCTGGAATTATATTTTTGCACATTATTTATAGAAAATCAGAATACATGTCCCATATTTGTTAGTAAAAGATAATAATAATAAGAAATTATGCTTTCCCTTACCGTTTGGAAGGATAGTAGCAAGTAAAATCGTATAATATTATGAAACATTTTGGATATAATGTATTTGTCTTTGTATGTTCAAATTGGAAATGTGGAATACGAAATAGACTACAAAATAATCGTCTCAAAATTAATAGACGTCCTGCATTTACGATTGAGGGTTATTTAATACTTCACTAGTAAGGTGACAAGTATAAATATTACAAGTTTTGAGCTAGTTTCTATCGTGACTCAATTGCCTTAAATGCAGAAGTAACGGTATTTTATAGGATAATCGCTTATATTATAGAATATTATTAAAAAGCGTCATCCTAATGAACCTTTTATTAACAAGCTTATATTAGCTTCACATGTTACAGACTCATTTAGATGCGATTTTAAACCACTTAAGTGGACACATTAAATTCACAAATTGTACACTTATCAAGGGTCGGTGAGTACACAATAATTTCATGATATTACCTTATTGTCCTGGTTAGGACCGCCAAGATAAAATAATTTTGGTATACTCTGTACAAGAGCAAGTGACAATTCAGTTGATTCTATGATTAAAACATTCAAAAATTAAAATATACAGAGATGCGTAATATTAATGATCATTATGGAAGAATTATGACTACAGGATTTAAATAATAAGAATTAAGTTTGAAAGACTAAAAATACAGGTTTTAATCATAGAATCATCTGAATTGAATTGAAATACATGTGTTGGAAACACATTGCCATATCTTATATCTTTAAACGAGCAATTCTTGTATATATATATATATATATATAATTGGAATCTCGGAATCGGTTCCAACGATTCTCATGAAATTTAGTATATAGGGGGTTTCGGGGGCGATAAATCGATCTAGCTAGGAATCTTTTTTAGAAAATGTCATATTCGTGTTTTATCGACTTAAACTTACGTTTTTAGCTAAAAGGCGTTTGAGTAGTCCCAATTTATTATGTCTCTTCCTGATATCTATTGGCGAATAATAATACTATTTTTTGGCGAATAATTAAAGTTAAAACAAAAAAAAAAGAAAAATACCGAGCAAAGCTCGGTCATCCAGGTACTAATACTTTACTTGTGATCGCCTACAAGCCCTTGTCAAAAAACTGATGTTTCAAATTAACGACAAGGAGACTTTTTTAAGAACGTTACAGAGCTATAAAATTATAACATTCAGCACTATGCCGTCGCTTGTAAACTGTCCAACTAAGTGTAGGGGAGAGTTAAGTACAGACAGATTTGTATGAGACTCCACGCCATATATCGATATAATAAGAGAGGGTTGCCGAGTCGAAGTGTTTGCCGATAGTACATTCATCATAACTTTTTTGTATGTTCCCACTGCTGTGACACAGGCCTCCTATGAGGGTTCAGGCCATAATCCACCACGCTGGCCAAGTACGGGTTGGCAGATGTCACATGTCGTCGAACTTTTGATTCTTCGACATGCCTGTTTCCTCATTATGTTTTCCTTCACCGTTTTAAGCAGTGGTGATGTTATCCACATGTGCAGATAAATTGAAAAATCAATTTATTTCCTGCACGCTCGCCCGGTCTCGAGCTCCGACTTATTGATTTTGAAGTCCGAGGTTCTCACCACTGAGCCACCACTGCTTTTAATATAGATAGTTCAATACTTTTTTATTAATGTGGTAGTCGAGCACGCTTCGGCACGAATTGGGCCAGCTCGCACCGGGGAAGTACCACACCCCCACAGAAGACCGGAAGAAACCCCCACAGAAGAAATAGCATTCTGCTGTGTTTCGTTCGGTGAGTGGGGGAGCCGGAGGCCCATATCCTTTTCCTTCCCTTCCACTGGGAAGGGAAGGAAAAGGATATGGACTGCCTTTCCTTTATTCCTCTCACCAATCCTTTCCTAATCCCTTCCCAAAAAGTCGGCAATCCATTTGTAGAGGTAAGGTCTGTAATGGACCTTATGCCTCTACAAATGTTCATGGGCGGTGGTACCGCTTACCATCAGGCGACCCACCAGCTCCATTGCCGACTGTGACATAAAAAAATAATAAAAAAAAATACTTTATAAATATTATGTAGCTACTATATATACGGTGTCCCGTCGATTTCTATGATCAATGATACTTTTAATTTTTTAAACTCTTATTACGAAAAAAAAAAACGAAAAAAACAAAACAACGTACAAAATTTGTTTGTTATTTTTGTATGTTTGCATTGTTAGCTTCGCTCAGTCGGTATATACCGCTCCGCTAATGTAGCATTGTGTGTATGAAAACATAATCTTTGACGTAAGTGTGCGTACGGATGATAAAAGTGGAGAGGTGGCCAGTTCCGGGTGTACACATGGAGTATTAAGAATTCATTAAATAAAAAAAATAATGCATCTCACTCAGTTGTGTATTGATAAATTTCTATTAAAAAACTATTATTAATTTAAATTCGTATAACCCTACTATACTCCCAGGAATCTTGATATCCGGGCGGAGCCAGGCCGAGCGTCTATTAAGCAATACAAATACTTGCTATTCCCCGTGGGTTCGTCCGTGCATGGAACCGTGCGACGTTCCTAGTTATGGTACAAACTTTATAAAGAATCATAGTGGTATTCTGTTTCAAGGTCAATTATACATTAATTTTGCAAACATTATTAATGAAATCGTGCAAAGAGTTTATCGCATTACTAAAACCAATTTATATTGTTACTGGTTATTTTAACAGAATCTCAACTCATCATGCATGGTACTTTCGCACTAGCGTTAATAATATAGTGTATTAATCGCTTCAATTGGTACAATAAAACGTACGCTGTTTTAAAATTTAGACTTTTATAATAAACTGTATTAAATTTAAGAAATATCGGTGCGATCCTTCGTATTTAGAAGATTGTAGAATGGTATAATAGATGTAATTTATTTTAATTTTTATCCTATTTATTAAAGACAATCAAATACAAACTAATAGAAATATAGACCTTAACTCTAATATTTTTACTTAATGTAGTTATTAAAAAACAACATTACTGTGAACAAAGTATACAAAGACTAACTTCAATTGTATCTGTACTTCATATATGTCATTTCATACTGGGTTATTTTATTTGAATATTGCTTATTTAATATAATTTTGCACTAAATTCTTTATAACAGCAATCACAAGCCACTTTTACTATAGTTAATTTCTAAGATATTATATAGACTACTTATATTTATACTACTTATATCAATTATATAAATATTACAGTTATTTAAATGAATACATCCATCCTAATCTCCATATCCCTACTAATATTATAAATGCGAAAGGAACTCTGTCTGTCTGTCTGTCTGTTACGCTTTCACGCCTAAACCACTAAACCAATTTTTTTGTAATTTGGTATGACGGTAGAACTGAACTTGGGAAAGGACATAGGATAATTTTTATCGCGAGAAAAGATAGAAGGAGTTGAAATAGGAAGATGAAAGCGACATAACCGAATCCCACACGCGCGAAGCCGCGGGCGGAATGCTAGTAGCCTTTTTTTTATAGTGGGGAAATCTTGCATAGATATCCACGGCCCCCGGGGAAGAGGTCGTGGGTTATGTCAGATTCCTACCGACTAAAACCCCACTGTCTTCCGTCGAGCCACATAAGTGAAAGGGCCACGGGTGCTTGTTAGAATTCGTCCGCGACGAATGCTAGTAGCCTGTAAATGCGTCTTCTCAAAGCTTCAATAAATTATGGCGTTTTCCAAAGCAAGTGTAAACATTACGGAACATTCGTGTGTACGCAAGTCGCGCATGAAACTCGTAAATAAAGGAAACGTTCACTTCCATTTGATTACGCGCAATGACGATAATTAGTATAGGAAGGAATGCTTATATTGTTAGCGTTATAGTGTCTTAGGATTTAAGTACAGGTGTGATTAGGTTTTGTTATCTAGATTTTGATTCTAGGATCAAATGGAATGTTATTGTTTATTTTGGAAATTAAAAACTTTTTTAAGACTGAGATGTCTCCCCGTGACCACGTTCGCTGTAAAATGTTCGAAACGTCGGGTTAATAATATAATGAATAAATCGCGTTTAAAATCCGTTAAAAAGTTTTTAATTCCTAAATGTATAATACTCGCGTAAAATCAAACACAAGAAAATGCTATGTTATTGTTTATATTACGACATTTTTTATTTGTAATTTGATACTATTTTTATTGTTCCAATCTTTTGCAATAATTCACACTAAGGTGGGACAAAATAACTCTCAATCAGGTTATTTAAATGTGTCTTTAATTTATTTAATGACATTACTAACTAAACAAAATGAAATAAACCACTTTTCAGGAATAAATCGTGCTGGTAATTTATCATCATAATATAACAAATACACGAGAAGCTGAAATAAAAATAAAAAAAGTCTGCGTCAATATCTGCCATCTTCGTTAAATTCCCTATTATCCTATAAACTCCAATAAAACATATAAGTTCTTTAAAACATTTTCCTAAGCTCGGTTAACAATTATTTATTTCGAATATATATGTTTTATTTCCAAAAACGATGCACTTAAAAAATTTTTTTTAGATTCTTTTTGGCGCTAAAATTTTTACATCTTTTTCTTTATCGACTAGTAGGTGATTAGCCTTCTGTGTCCTGTCAGACGGAGGCATTATTTTTTTCTTGTTAGTCCCCACCGGGAACCGAACCCAGGACCCATCGATTCTACGCTCACGCTTTCGTCACTGCATGTATGAGGCCGTCAGATGTCCATACATTGGATTATTTGTAACAATGTATGCAGGTGACGCTTAGTAGCTTGCAAAATTTTACTACGAACAATGTGCTATTGCTGTAGCAAGAGAAACAAAACAATAGAAGTACTATGTAAGTACCGATAGATGGCTCTGATTTATAATATGTATGCAGATGGTATGTTTTCAAAGTTTGTGTGTTGTTTTTCTGTATTCTATTATCATTATTTTATTTTAATTAACACTATCATTGATACAACAATTTTAAAGAATAGAAAGCAATTTGAGATTGGTTTGGAATCTGTGTCGTTAGAGTTTTGGCATAGAAAATTCATCACTTCAAATTTTACGCAAACTGAATCCTTTTTTTGCACACTTGCAGTGAGCGCATGGGCGTTATAATGCAGTTTCCTGGCTTCAAACGTCGCTGGATTATAAAATACTTCATCAAGCCAAGCAAATATCGACTAATTGCCAATGATTTTAGATTGAATTATTTTAATAACATTATTAATCTATTTCATCAGTTTACAAAAAACCTGTTGACTGCGGCAGCATCATCTGTGTTTGTCGTTGGTCACTCATGGGTCAAGCATGAGTCAAGATTAGATATGGTAAAATGTAGGTATACTAACAATTATTAACTTACACAAAATTTATTTGTTAGAAAGACATCAACGACCCGTTCCGTGTTGTAGAAGTTGTGAAATTGATACAAAAACGAATAAAATAACATCTTTTTTTAAGATTATCAACAAATTTAAAAATGCCTGGTTTAAGCTTATTGTTTGCTATAAAGTTTAAAGGGACTAGAAGAGCTCGAATATTCAACTTGACAGTCTCTTTTCAGGGGTCCCGGCCAGCTCTGTGTTCACACAGGGATTCACGCACACATACAACTAACTAAGAACCACGTAAGTCAGTAACTTTTCTTATTGTACATCTTTTTAAATAAAATATAGATCGTTATATTATGAAATTACTAGCAGTTCGCCCCGGCCTCGCCTGTGGTAGATATATAGCCTATGTCGCAGCGAAGTTGCAGCTTTCTAATGGTGAAAGTATTTTTAAAATCGGTCCAGTCGTTTTTGAGTTTATCCATTACAAACAAATAAACAAAAATGCAAATTCTTCCTCTTTATAATATTGGTGTAGATAAAACGCGTCATAAAACGTTTGCTCTTATAGTAGCCTTAAATTGAAAATTCAGAACTAGAATGTTAGAAGCTTAAAATGTTATGGCTTTATGCCTTATTTGGATTCAGGATGCGACACGGTAATAACATATGCCTTATATAGTTCAAGCATACTCCGTTTGGATACTTTAGCCTGCAGCCAATTAACACCAGTTAATCGTTAATCTAGATCATGTTACAGTATAACAGTTGTATAAAATATAAAATTTGAATTGTACCACAGCATCCTTTCAAAAGCCATGGCTATATCTATAAAGTTGCACTTTGTTTATAAGGAATTTATTATTATTATGTTTATTTTTTCCATAATACTGGGGTACCACTAGAATAACTCCCGGCAGAATAACTATTGAAGGCTTACGTTGAGACATAGATCCAACACGCAGAGACCATATTAGTATTATTGTTATCTTTGAACTAACGTTTCCTTATATGAACTTTTACACTTGTAATAGCAGTGGTGGCTCAGTGGTGAGCACCTCGGACTTAAAAACGGCAAGTCCGGTTTCGAGACCAGGCGAGCGTGCAGGAAATAAATTGATTTTTTAATCTATCCGCGCATGTGTAACATTAAAACCGATATATCTTAGAATCAAAAGTTCGACGACATCTGCCAACCCGCACTTGGCCAGCGTGGATTATGATCTGAACGCGCACAGGCGGCCTGTCCCAGCAGTGGGAACATACATGGGCTGACGATGACACTTTTAATGGTACGTTTGTGAAGATTGGTAGGAGTTATTATTTTATTTGCAATAGGGGTATAAATTATATACCGTTACTATCGATGACTTTTAACTTTTGTCCCAAAAACAACGGAGGTTGAGGTCAATTTAACAATATAATTTTTCAGGTTTACTCGATAACTCCGCGATAACCGACTGGCATGATTCATTTTTGTATTTGATGAAAAATGGACAGTAGTCCAGGAAGTCAGTGTCCTTTTCATAGAAAACAATATACTTTATGCGATAAAGATTAGTCAATTTAAAAGTGTCATTCAAGCATTATAAATAGGGAAAAAAGAAAAACGTAAATTAAATATTTTGTCTTTATTTAGAAAACGCAACATGAAGTTATAAATAAGTTAAATAAATTACAGTACACTTACAGACTTTGTCTTAATACTTTTTATAAAAAATACTTTTATAATCGTTCGCTTTTGAACAATTTATATACAACATTTAAATAAGGTACATTGGCAGTTATATTCTATTCATGAAATTTATATAAATAATTTATATATTATAAAATTCAGTATAAACAATACAGGATGTTCTGAATGTGGTATACATCATGTTGCATGCATGCATCATGATGTATACCATTTACCTTTACCTACACATTTTTTTACATGAAAAACGTATTAAAAACAATAAGTTCCAGTGAGCATGGAAAAACATATACGATACATCCTGTATATTATTATTTACATATATTTTAACACACAACATAGTAAGGATAAGTTCAAAAATGACATACATGTCATATATTCAAGGATTGCTCAACATTAAATTTCTGCACAACCTTCATACTATGATTACAGCTTTCATAAACCGTTAGAACTATTAAAGCGTTACATTATATTACATTATATATCTATAGTACGCATCAAAGTAAAATTAAAAACGAGTATTCGAGAGATTAAGTGCTGGCCTATACATACAACGTTTGATTCTGATTTGTACATTACTATTGATCAGAACATATGAATTCTATCGCATTCGTTTCAGCCATGTCGTACTTATCAAGATTCTGGCTTGTCTAATACCAGTGTCAAACGTCAAATGATATTGAATTCAGGAAGGTCTCAAGGAAAATTCACAACAGGAACCCTATGCGAGATTACATTGACACCTATTAATTTATTTAATGGCATGAAAGACATTCCATTTAATCCAAACGAACTAAATAATATGCACATTGTTATTATACATGATTCATATGTTAAATATATTTTCTTCATACCGAATTTAATCAATACCCGATAATTGAAAACTTATTCCTGAAATAGTAAGTTCCCTAAATTTACTCCCAAAAAGTACTTAAAATGTCTGTCCTATCCTAAGCTTTTTTGTAGGCGGAATACACCAAGTCTGCCGCGTCGTTATAGGACCGCCTGTCCCAACCCCCACCGGAGCCTCCGGAAGACCAGCCACTGCTGTGGCTCTCATGACCACCTCCTCCACTGTTCTTGGCTGCTATGAGTTTCTTCAGGGCTAAGATACCAGCGAGGAGCAGGGCGATCTGAAAGAGGTAATACAAGAGTTGTAGTATTTTTATAATTCGAGTGATAGTTTATGATAATACGTACATACATCTGAATAGAGCGCATCGAATATAATCCTACTTCCTACTGATATTATAAATGCGAAAGTTTGTAAGCAGACAGCTGAACAACTGGAATAACATATAGGCTACTTTTTATCCCGATAGTCCTACGGGATACGGACTTATGCGGGTGAAACCGCGGGGCGTAGCTAGTATGTAATATTTTTTAATTTATAGTTCGTATAGATCCTTTTGCTAAAACAACAATAATTATATATAATAGTATAATAATATATATAATAGTGTAACAATAATATAGAATAAAGTACAACGTTTAGAAATTAAAGACTTTTTAACGGATTTAAAACGCGGCTTATTCATTATGTTATTAACCCGACGTTTCGAACACTTTACAGCGAGCGTGGTCACGGGGAGACTGAGATGTTACATGTCTTGAAGGTCATATAAAAATTTTTGTTTGTGAACTACCTCCACCTATAAATCTATAATACTCGCGTAAAATCAAACACAAGAAAATACTAAAGTACAACGTGTTACATAATTAATACTATAAATCTTAAATTCAAATTCAAATAATCAGCCCATATATGATCCCACTGCAGGATCGCAATATCCTTTTAGGGATCATAGATTTCGTTCGATATCAGATTATTTGCCATTTTCAATCGTCCTTACTCCAAAGCTATAGCATATTTATTAAAGCAATCCGTTGCGAATTCTGTTTATATCCAGGACATTATTGCATACCATCAAAGGGCTTCCTTGTTATTCTAATTGTATAAAAGAAGCCATAGAATAATGTATTATCTAATACAGTAAATATTACTTGTCTCAAAATGAACGTAAATAACTGTATGTGTTCTATTTTATAAAGGTATAACATTGTTATTAAAATGATAAAGCATTTACATTATTAACGAAATGTTGATTAAACATCTAATGATCACATTATATGTTCATGGGTAGTGGTGATCCCTTATTGTCAGGCAAACCACCAGCTCAGTTGCCCACTCTGACATGAAAAAAAAGCCCCAGGACTGTCAAAATTTTCCATTCGAGAAGGGAGAAGCCGGCCGTAAAACTTTTTTTTCTTTTTTAATTAAAAATAAATTAAATACACGGTTGAATATTTAAATACTGGGTGATCATAAAATATGTAAATCTATTTATGGCTTCGTTGTCTAGAACATAAACAAATTACAGTTGAATCGGATAAATTGTTTACAAATGTTGATCTATATTTTCATTACCTTGCTCGGGAGCGCGGCGTCTCACGTGATTCCCGGGCAAAAAGAAAAACTATGTGAAACTAAACTAAAAAATATCTCTGTATCTTATTTCCTACACATCCATGTGTCATTTTGTGTGAAATTGGAACAAACCATCCAGCCATCCATATGATTTTTGACGTTTATATTATTAGTAGTTTTGAGAATGTAGGATAGGATAAGATACAAAAATGCAAAAATCGACTTCCATCTAACTTAATAAAAGTCAAATAGGAAAACATTTTAATGCATCAATGGGGAGATAATCAAAAATACTCTTATTTAGACCAATCCTTCGCCAGCCCTGCTGCTAATTTCCCATCATTCTAAGTAAATCTCATACAGCTTGGTGAAGGAACAAGCCGCACGAGATTTACTTGGTACGACGGGAAAACGTTGTTCACTGAGTGACAGTAAGCAATGGACTGGTTAATTGTTGGATAGGGTTGCCAGCTTGGAGAAATAGTGTGGCATTTTTGGTAGAAATGGTTTCTAATGTTGTATAAATAAATTTGAGGTAAAAAATTGTTGGTGATTTAAATGTGTATATTTTACAGATTTTATGAAACTTTTATAATTGCGGATGGTTTTTTGTCTTATAGTTTGAACATTATTAGAACCTTTTAATTATGTCTGCAACTACTTATATTATAATCTCCGATAATATCTTAAGCTTACATTAACCCTCATGCATTTTGAATGGAATGGAATATTTTTACTTATATAATGGTATTTTGGTGGGTAGGATCTATGTAGGTACTTGCGTTTCTATAGACATTTAATTTATGCTTAAAGGGCTGACCTACAACTCCAAGGTGCTATAATTTCATATATACTTTTAGACTTAGTCTCCCCAAAATTTGGGAAAACTCGGAATGTTATAACCTAGCAACACCAAATCTTTATACAAGATTACCGCGAACAGAGGCACGTAAATGGACCACCGAAGGCCATACACTACATACACTTATTAAATTCTTGTTCGAATCTCGTATAAGCGGATGAGTTGAAACCCTACGCAGTTGTAATAAGATTTAAAATTGCTACGTGTTATCTGAGGTGTCAATGTCCGGACAGAAATAGTCGGCTTTTGATAAGTTTGTTGTTATATAACATTTATTTTTGTTGTGGTGTGCTTTATTTACGTAATTGTTATCAAATGTACATTTAAATTTGTGTTTATTGATTATATATATTATAACTAGCTGCGCCCCGCGGTTTCACCCGCGTAAGTCCGTTTCCCGTAGGAATATCGGGATAAAAAATAGATGTTGGCCGATTCTCAGACCTACCCAATATGCTTACCAAATTTCAGAGGAATCGGTCAAGCCGTTTCGGAGGAGTATGGCAACGAAAACTGTGACACGAGAATTTTATATATATAGATTTATAAACTTTAAAATAAAAACTACCTATCGGTTAGTGTGGATAAAGCGAATAAAAATGCAAAAATTTAAGAGATCAAATTTAATGTAATAGTTTTATATGAACTTTATGATTTAATATATTCATTCATTTTAGTATACTAACTTCGCTCACTGCTTTGTTTAATAACACAATAATAAATTATTGTGTATACTCAAGTCTCTTAAGTAACAAATTTTATAATAGTAGCTTTCCGCCCGCGGCTTTGCCTGCGTAGTCATAAGAAAAATTAGACAGACCCAAGCATCATTTTCGCTGTCGTGGATTTAAATATAAAAAAATCCTGTTCTTTTATTATCCTACGTTTACTTTTTTTGATCACAAACTATCTCTTTACAAAATTTAATCCAAATCTGTTAAGTCATTCTTGGGTTATAAATAGTAACTAACACGATCTATTATACAAATAGTAACAAACTTTCTATTACTATATAATAATAGTCTTGGATAAAATATAACTTATTTTATTACCAATCTGTTGCCAGGCTTTAAGCATATCGTAAATAGTTCAATTTTCATCATAATTTGTCTTATTGTAACCAAATTACAAATATAATGGTTACAATTTATTCTAGGTATCTTTCTTTTGAGTATATTGTTTATTTCTTTCTTTCCTTGCGAATATTTAGTGAAAGATAATCAATATCTATTACATGTGCCATTGTCATTTTTTTTTATTCATGATAGGGAAGCGCTTGACCACGATCTCGCCTGATGGTAAGCTGAGATGTGGTCTAAGATAGAGCGCGCTTCCCTTAAAGGTACCTGTTCACTCTTCTCTTAAAGACCTTCAGACTGTACTCGTCGGAACACATATTCAGGAAGCATGTTCCAATCCCTTGCGGTTCGAATGAAGAATGAAAATATATGATATTACGTTATCTTATATATGATGTTTACGTAAATTACTGAGATGATTGATTTTTCTTTGTGTTTTCTTCTATTCTATTAGTAATAAGAAATATCAACAATACAAGTACAACTGTATGTATACCTTTCATAAAAGTTGATGATTTGAAGTTTTTAATAATAGTAAAGAAAGTAAACAATAATATTTTATACGAAATCGAATCATTAAATTTGAAATATACTCGTATTGTAACAGGAAGCAGCTTCCAACGACATAAATGTGGAACTTTCAGACCTTAATTCAAAACTCTATGTTCTATGCTAATGGTGAAAGTCTAGGAAACATGGGCACTAAATAAATGTCTGTGTTTATCTCCTAGTTTGATCTTTTAGAAAATGTATTAAATTGCCTTTCGTTCTTGTTACAGGACAGAGAATGTAGCTTTTGTATTAACTCAGTATAGTTTGAAATCTTATTTTGCAGAAAAACGGGAGTTAAAATAGTTATGACAAAGATTTATTATTTTACACACGATCTGACCTCGGACTTAAAATCGACAAGTCGGGTTTCGAGACCAGGCGAGCGTGCAGGAATTAAATTGCATCCCTGCTCAAAAACGTGAATGAAAACATCGTGAGGAAACCGGCATGTCCTAGAATCAAAAGTTCGATGATATGTGACATCTACCAATCCGCACTTCGCCAGCATGGTGGATTATGGCCTGAACCCTCATAGGAGGCCAGTTTTAATATGTATATGCTTTATTCCCAACCTCAATAATTTAATTTATCACATATCTTTTTTAAGTTGGCAATCCATTTGCATAAGGCCTGCACAGTCTTACGCCTCTGGCCTGAACCCTCATAGGAGGCCTGGGTCCCGGCATTGGGAATGGGTATAGGCTGATGATGATGATGACGTCAAAATTATGAATAAAACTATGAACATTCTTAATTCAAAAAGTCACAAAAATAAGGCAAAGAATTTGCTATCATGTCATTAATACAGACACTTATCACCTACATAATTGCGACAATTATCTAGTCGTCGCCTACAGAAGTAATGTTCTCACATTTTCTAACAATAGCGGCTATTATGTCTTCAGTTTCACATCATTGTTCCACTTCCACTGTGTCAAGTGCAATGTCATTGAGATCAATTCGATACAGGTTATAAGAAAATCATTAGAAATCTATAGTTCCTGCTAATCTAGCGGCTAGATGTTTTCTAGTTACTATATGGGTATAAAATATTAAGAATCGAGATTCTTATTGAGAATTTTCCGAGGAACATTTCGAAATTAAAAACTTTTTAACGGATTTTAAACGCGATTTATTCATATTATTATTAACCCGACGTTTCAAACACTTTACAGCGAACGTAGTCACGGGGAGACTCCTCGTACATTTTAATTTCTAAATGTACAATACTCGCGTAAAATCAAACATAAGAAAATACTAATCTCGGAACAGTTCGATGGTGTTTAGTTGACATTTATGATTATGTATTTTTTGTAAACGCTGCGCAGCGCTACCACCGCTGGAAATTAATATTTAGAAGCGTAAGGTTGTTACGTTTCAAAATTTGATGATAGACCAATATTGGGTTCCATTTATCGGTAAAATTTTATTAGAAAAACATTATGCATGCATGTAACCAGGTTAAAAAATGTGAATATGCAATTAAATACGGTGTCCTGGGATAAGTCATTTAACTTTAAATATAGGTTTCCATTTCTACTACAAATAGTTGAAGAGATATATGAGTAAATCGTGGAGGTCATAGTCTACTCAAGCCTCTTTTTTGAAAATCTACGAAGTACAAAATTCTGTAGGCCACGCGAACGATGCCGCGGGAGGAAAGCTTTATTGCAATATTTGTTTAAAAAGTGCATTCATCTCTATTTAACATTGCCTTTGTGTTTATAACAATAGTGATTCTCGTAAAGATATGTGTTTTAACCCAATTATCAATTGAAATAGTTCATAGCCATTCATGCTGTATTCTCATGGCCAAATGCATATAGCTCTATCTACATTTTCCACGTTTTCTCTCCGATTATGATCAGTTCATTTAAATTCACAGATTAAACAGATTACGAATTACCTTTTGCTTGTAGTTTGTGCTGTTTTCATATAAAGTATCATTTCAAGGGCTTACTTGCTTTTTAACCGAAAAACAAAGGACTTCTTGGTTTTGTAACTCAATAACTCCGTGGGTTTTCAACCGATGATGTGATTATTTTTGTGCTTGATAGGAAATAGTTGTTATTTAGTCTCATTTTAGAATTTGGATTAGTATCTCCCTCCCAGTGAAGTAGTTGACTTTTTTTTGTAGAAAAAAAAATGTATATTTACTAGTGTCATTGAACAAAATAATTATTTGAATACGTTACTTATGAGTCACGTTAGTGTAACGTGGATAGTTCTTTAAACTTCTTAAATGCAATTTTATTTTTAACTGACCCCAAAAAAGGAAGGAGGTTATCAAGTCGACTGTATTTCTTGATTCTCTTCTATTTGAAAGCTGGTGCCTGCTATGTGATCCTATTTAAATTTGCTCTAGTTCCGACTATTTTAAGTTTTTCTATTTTTGTAAAAATTATTATAATTCTTACTTCGGCTATTTAGTATGAAACTTTTTGATAGTTTCGTGAAATAAAAAGCACCAACAATTCGCATTTTAACAAATGCTTGTATTTTCTTTCCATCGTCATTTTAAAAAGCCATATTTTTGGTACGGATCTTATGATATAAGTAAATCTATGAAATTTAATTCGTTTAAATCTGACCACTGAGAACTCAAGAACCGCTAAAACCGTATCCATTATTATTGGTTTGCTTCATTCGTGTCCGCTAGCATTAGAACATATACAGCTTTTATAATGAAGACAGAAAAAGTACTTAGCTAATAGTAACTATGATATAGCATACCTTAGAAACAATAAGAGCTTTTCCAGCTAAGATGAACAGGCCAGCCATTGCTACTGGTATCATGGCGGCCATCTTCATAGCAGCACCCATCATCATCATTCCCATCATTTTCTTCATCTTACCTCGCCCTGGAAATGTTTATTGGTGACGTTTTAATTTTACGTAATAAATATAATACAAGTACGTTTTAGGACGAAAATCTATGCCAAATGACGAAAACTCATGTCGAATTAATGGAAGGTGGTTCTCGTTGGTAATTATATATTATACCATGTTTTCAATAGAAGATTTTACTTCATCCTTTTAAAGGAACAAAAATATTGATACGAACTGCTTCCTTATATTGCTATATGCAAATAAAAAATTAAGAAGTCACTAAAATCCTTTCTCAGAAAGTCACTTATAAAATATTGAACCTTTCATTTCAATAAATCCACGATGACTAAACCAGCCTTCTCAACGTTATATTAACTTTAATTATTATGTTATACATATAGTTGATACTTCCTTCTTCACTTAATTGAAAGTGGAAAACCAGCAATTAAATGCTATCCACATATGTAATTTAAGTGAAATGACCGTTATAAATGTTCCTTTTAAACGAATCGCGTTATATTGAGGTGTGAAAATAATGGAGTTTATACACTTCCGACTACAAATATACACAGAAACGTTATTATATAACCGCCATTTTTATGTTTGTAAATTCTAGAACTTAGTGAAAAGGTTGATTCTATCTGCTTTATTTATTAGCTTTTTTAACTTCTTGGATATGTATACAATTATATTAAATTGAAATTAAAAAACCCGACCCCATTTTGTATTGTCGGCCATCTTTCATCAAAATTCATTAAGTAGTTTCAGCGTGACAAACGGACCAACATTCAAATAAACAAACTTTCACATTAATAGTATTAGTGTGATATTTGTTAAAATATATTAAAGTATAAATAAGTTACACTGATTTATTTTATATTATAAAAAGCTATGTAAGTAACCTAATAAAAGCATGTTAAAATATACATTACTATCTGCGCCCCGCGGTTTCATCCGCGTAAGTCTATATCCCGTAGGAATTTCGGGATAAAAAGTTGCCTATGTATTATTCCAGTTGTCCAGCTATCTACGTACCAAATTTCATTGCAATCGGTTCAGCAGTTTTTGCGTGAAAGAGTAACAAACATACATATACACATACTTACAAACATTCTCATTATAATATTAGTAGTACAGGATTAGTAGGACATACCATTCAAGCTAAGGGTCAAATACCTAGCGAATACTCGTAATCATTAGAACTAAATATATACTGGAATTTCCTTTATACCATTGATTCAAGAATGCCGCAAATTTATTTAGGATTTCTGAGTTTTCGTATGGTATGAAGATTTTAGTGTCAACGTATGCAATTTGCCAAATTCCAGAACCTATTGTTAAAACTCAATATCATGACTTTTAATTGAAGAAACTATTTGAATTTCTTTTAATTGTAGAAGCTATTTGAGTTTTGAGGTAGTAATTACTCGATTTACAATGGCTAATTAGATCACCATATGTTCTGCAACATGAATACTCAGTGCTGCTGTACATCTTAATGGAGTAATTAGGCTTTCTCTCATGATGGAGGAGATTGTTACTTCGTATGATTTTATTGACACACTAAGTGTGCCCCGCGGTTTCACCCGCGTAAGTCTCTATTTCGTAGGAATATCGACATAAAAAGTTGCCTATATGTTATTCCAGCTGTCCAGTTATCTACGTACCAAATTTAATTGCAATCGGTTCAGTAGTTTTTGTGTGAAAGAGCAACAAACGAACAAGCATCCTTACAAACTTTTGCATTTATAATATTAGTAGGAAGTAGGATATGTAGGTAATTATTGGTCGGAGTGTTTCACCTGTATGTGGTTCAAATTGTCTGGAAGTGGTTGGAATAATATGGGATATGTACCTTATGATATCAGGATTAAAGTCGATGATTATGTTTTGATCAAGCGATTAAGTATCGTATCTCTCGGTAATATATTCTATATTCCCTTACATTCACAAATTCTAACTTGAAAATCGAACTTATTATCGACAATATATGAGTATTATTAAAATTAATTCTACTGGACAAGTTTATAAAGATAAAATTATTTGTTAAAATGGAGTTGAGATCGTTCGTTTATTGTTCTATATTCTTAAAGAATACATATATTTTAATTAAATTAGACAATGATTCCTGTCCAGCCTTGTAAAGATTATATACAACTAGAATAAAGGAGCGAGATAATCAGTTGTATACACAGATTTTAGTTCTAAGCTTATAAAGAAAATTGTATACAATTACCATTATAATAGAGGTCAAGACGAAATAATGGCTAATGAAAGCAATAAAATCATTATTTGTCTATTACGATTCACTTTCTCAAAGAAATGCAACTTATCGTGGTTCACGGTTATCCTTTCATTTTTGTCGCGTTTTATCGACCGTGTCTATACTAATATTATAAAGCTGAAGAGTTTGTTTGAACGCACTAATCTCAGGAACTACTGGTCTGATTTGAAAAATTCTTTCACTGTTAGATAGCCCATTTATTGAGGAAGACTATAAGCTATATATGTACCACGTGCGAAGCCGGGGCGGACCGCTATTTTAAAGTAATGACAAACTTAGAAACGTAGGTTGCCTCGTTCAAAAATTTATCAAAACATATTCATGCGTTTTACCGTGAATCCTACAAATATTATAGCAAATGTTTGGGAAATGGTATATTATATAATCCTCAAAATACATAGAAATAGTTGTGTTTAACAATAAAATTAATCTCAATAAAATTTGGTACAGATATCGGTAGAATAGCTGGCTATTTTTAATCGAACACTAGGCAATCGTAGCCGTAGGCGAAATGGTGTTATTTCTAAAATCTCACTGTATTTGGAGTAGTTGCGTATTAAACTAGAATTCCAGAAACTGTTCTACTTACAGAGACGATAAATCTATTTATAACAGTATTGCTTCAACTCAATATACATTTGCTCTCTCAAAATTGTAAATACCTAACTTTGTTTTGAAGTTACAACCTTTTACCCATACGAGCACTTCCAAACTAATGGCGAAAAACACGTTCAGTATTATTACAAGATTACATCTCACAAACTCTTACCACGTACGTGGTGTATCAGAGAAGGAATCGTGAACAAATTAAACGCGAAAGCCTCTTGAAGCGACTGCCTAAGCTTCGGAGAAAGCTATTGAATTCAGGACATGGTTAAAGGGCGGAGATTACTGTCTTAGGTTTACTATAATGAGATATTATGAATTGGAGAGTTAGATGTTAGATATAGTTTCTTGTGAAATTATAAGTTTTAAATTCGGCTCTGAATTGTGATAGGGTTCACAATGTACAGTATATTATTATGTTTTCAATGTATTCTACGTGGTGTACAACATAGAATTTTTCATTAATTTCACTCATTCATTCATTGATTCATTAGTACAATGCGTAGGGTTAATTAAGGCAATATAAACTGGTTAAAATATGAGTTATATTTTAACCAGTTAATATTAAAACAAATATCAACTATTTTAACGTATTTAAGTGTACGACGTATATATGTGGGGTTGAAGTATAATCGAATGCTCAGATAGTTATTCCATCTTGATTTACGCATGACGGGCACATAAATATTCGATAACTGTTAAACTAGACCATTTCTTAAAAGGAGTCTAGTCATGCAAAATGTATTATTGCTATCAATACTTCTGTATTTATTACTTGCTTTCCGGATGTGGTTTTGCCCGTGTAGTCAAAGGAAATATACAGGAGTTTTCCTCGTATAGTTCCCGTTTCAAACCGTAACTAAATTCAAATTATTGAATAAAATCTCTAAGAAATCTACCCCAACAGTAACCATTTTATTGGTATGTTCTATGAACAATTTCTGTTTGTTTATCACCCTAATTAAAATACAAAAAGGGCTAGAAAATAACATTGCATGTCAGAACATGCTTTTTGTTTATGTTAGGGTGAAATTTTAAATATTTTTCACTTTATTACAGTGATTTGTAGTCAAGTGATAAAAAAGTAGGTCAAGAAAATTTTCTTTTGTCGGTTTTGTCGGTATGTAAATTTTGAGGAGATTTTGTCATCAACTTGGGATATTAAATGAACGTAATCCTTTAAATTATAATATAATAATTAAAAATGCAGTTCTCATTGTGTATGTGATACATCCCAAATTTTCAAAAATTAAACTGGGCTATTAACGATTATAGTTGGGTATGTTTATCTTTAGCTTATTTGCTTATACTATATATTGGCTTACCTTCTTCTACACCCTTATTAAGCTCTTGACCCGTCATCTTGGGCAGCGACAGCTGAATCGTCCTAGAATTGGCAAAAGCTGCAATCCTGTCCCATAGCATTTCAGTAAGTGCCTCATCTTTGCTCTCCAGATTCCTTGGAAGACTTGCATCTATGTCATTCTCACTAGCAGCCACTTGGTCTACATTTGAAACTTTGACGACATCAACACCATCTATCAAAGGTATGGACTCCATCCTTGCAGCTCGATCGAAAAACAATATGGCCTTCCGTTTCAAACATGGAACAATTCCGTTCGAATTTTGACAGTCCTCGTATACCCTCGTTAAGAATTTCATCCCAAAATCATCAGCTGCTGCTACACCAACCAAGAGAACTAATGCGAGCACTTTTCCAAACATTTTGACCTTTGAACCACGATGGTTGGTGTAATAAAAAAGACTGTGTGTGCACTGGCTGCTGCCGCGTATTTATAGGCTATGTACGATATAAAAAGAATTGTGCCTCTTGGATCGGGGGTACAGTCTATGGAGGTGCGTTCGCATCAGAGTAACTGGAGTGTGCTGTTCGCGCAAACGCTGGGAAGTGAGTGGAGTCTAGGATGCTTACGGTCGATGCGAAAGCACCATTTTGTGTTGTTTCTGTGTGAGTGTGTAGCGAAATGGAAAATTGTTGTGCTTGTCTTCGTAGGTCGTGAGTTGAAGTTAGATCGTATGGTTTTGGATGCGCCATGGTCTATGACGACAAAAGTCATTGAGTACTTTTTTAAATCAAATCGACGATAATGATAATGCCTAGGTTATTCGCAAAGTGATGAATTAACATATCCTCATAGTGTTTCAGAGTATACGTTAGTTCGTAATAAGTTATTTGAAATGACAAATTGTGTAGAATTGTTTAGGTTTGGAAAGAGTTTTCCGAACTGCTTGTAAATAATTGTTTAAATTAATCCTTCTGTGCTTTGATACAAACCTATGAGTCTGCTTGAATAACTAAACGTTTGAGACGCATCATATAGCGGCATGAAATACTCACTTTAACATGATAAAGATATCTGTCTAAGCGGACTTGATAATAACTCGATGTTTGTTTAACACCACTGAATTTAATTCGATATTTATATCCCATTCTCAATATAGAAAGAGATAAACTACATATTGAATTATTAAAATTCACGTATCGTCTCAACCTACTTGATTGATTGATACACGCAAGTAATATAATTGATGAATAATGATGTTTTAAACTTACGTAATGAGTACATATTTATAATTATGTGTTTATTACCACATCCGATGTTCGCGCCTCCAAGCTTATAGCACGAGGCATGCAAACCACGCGGAATGAACAGTTATAAAATAACATTTATTTATTGTTATTAATTACTTTTTCCTGATTATGTAAATGGCAACGTGGCGTAGAGGAAGCAGAGGGTTACCACTCTTAAAATTTTCATTGTCGTGATTTGGTAAAAAATAATATAACTAAGTATTTTTTTATTATAAATTTAGTTGATTATGTATTTTTTATATATTGATTTATGAACGCTTTGCTATCTATTTATTTGCAATTATTTATGTATAATGTAGTGTAAATTTTCGTTATTAGAATGCTGAATGATAATAAATATAGATAAAAGTAAATGCACGACATGTTTGAATATTTGATTATTGATATTTGGTCACGATAGAAAGCTAAAATCTACACAGTATAAATAATTAAATAAATTGATGATAAACAAAACACGCTCATGTCCTTTATCGTATGACATTTTTGAATTAGGTATTTACACACATAGAAAATTAGAAAGATTCGATTTTAATACTCGATCCATATCCTTTGTTATAACAATAACAAAAAAACAGTAATATCGAAACTATTAATATATTAATGTGGGAGCCAACGACGCTTCGGCACGAATTGGGCCGGCTCGCACCTGGGACCTACAGAATATCAGCGTTGTACCACACCCCCCAAGATCATCACGTTCGGTGGGGGAGTCTTTTTCCGTGTCCCATTTTACTCCTTTATTCCTATCGCCAACCCTTTCATTATGCATTACCTTTTTAAAGCGGGCAAAGCATTTGCAGAGGTTATTTCTACAAAACTTGCGGTGGAACATTCATAATAATAATAAAAAAATTATATTGACATGTATAGTAAACGGCGAAAAATCCTTAAAAATTTTAGCCATACATAATATTATTACCCTTTATGCTATATTATAGTTTAGTCTTTGTAGCTTCGCATATGTAATAGTGACACAGACGGCAATTTTTTTTCCCACACTCACACACTCACAATTCCATGAGTGGCAGGAATTTCCTTAAGTCGGTAAGTTTTTTCAGCAATAAATCTGATAATATTTAAGTTACTGATTTTGCTTGCATTGAATTATGATTTTAAATTTATATTTTTTTACATATTATAGATAGTCTATCCATAATTAAGTGTATCCATTATGAACTTTTAAATTAACGATTTTATTTTATTATTCTTAATGTGCAAATTGTAAATCTATATTAACTTGCAAATATTGGTAGAAAATTGTTAAAAACGGTTTTTAGAATTAACCTTCTTTTGTAAGTATACTGTTTCTATCTATAAAAAAATACATATCATATTAAAAAGGAGAAAGATTCACGGATAGACTAGCGAAGTGATCTTGAAAACTGTCATGTTAAAATGCGGTACACGTAACTGGTAAGAATTGTAAATGTTCAAATATATAAATATCATAGATTAAATGCAAAAAAGCTTTGCTTTTGAAGTGGTTTGTGTTGCAGGATATATAATATGCATTCGCATATCCTCTTTGGTCATTAACAGAACTACTATAATATTTATTTCTATTACCTCATAGAAAAACCTCATAGGAACCTCATAGGAAGGGGTGTAGGGTTAGTAGGGGAGTCGGAGGTCCGTTTCCTTTTCCTTACCCTTACAATTTTTGATAGGGAATTGTCGTAGATTGGCCTTATTTTAGTATGTTGAATGGCACCTCTGTATTTCCTTGGAAATTCGCTTAGCTAAATATACGCATATTAAAAGAGTCAATAATACAATCAGTGCGCACAATTGCTAACACTTTTTGATATCATTTATCAATAGACCATAGACTATATAGATAGTTTAAGGGACGTAGCTACATATCATGCCCATATTGTCTCAGGCGCAGCGTTCGCGCGAAGAAAAAGGCGAACATCATTGGAATAAATTACTACTAAGTAATGCATATTCTAATATCGAGGTCACTAATGCATGTACTATCATTGAACAGATAAACGATTTCTTGTAGCACTCACCTACTTTTATATGGCTGTCTCTTCCTAATGACGATTTGTGTCCGGGAAGTTGAAGACTCGATCGAATGTTATTCGAAATTGTGATTTTGTTTGTTTAGTTGTTAGTGATTAATTATATTATAAATGTATTATGTTGAGAAATTTTGAAAGAATAGAAAAAATTTGATTCGCATTTCAATGCTATAAAACTAAAAATTAAATGTATTATTAGACTACAGGCCCATATAGAAAAAATTACGGGTCATTTGAACCACCAGGTGACCTATCTAGAACGATATAAGGG
>NC_052130.1:4638231-4669794 GCF_012273895.1 Zerene cesonia | reverse complement strand
AAAAAAAAAAAATATATATATATATATATATATATTAACACACTAACAAGTTATTTTCAATACAAAAAAAAAACAGACTCTTACGAGCTCGCTCGTGTTTTTGTGTGAGTGTACGCAAACACCTTACTCGGGTCCAAGCCGAGTACATCCGTATATAATACGATATTCCCTACAAATGCTAAACGTCGTAACAGAACGTCGCTCCAAAAATATGTGAGTACTTATGATACTGAAAGTAGCAGACATGTAACAATTTTTGTGTTTTTTAATTGAAAAAAATATTTCGTTATATGGATGTTTTCTTTTTCAGTTTTTTTCCTCTTTGAACCAACGAAAAAGTACGGCGCACAAAAAAATATTATCTATGCATAAAATACTTTTAAAATAAATTTATTTCATGTTGTGTCAAATCACCCCCTGGATTACGGAAAGAGAGGGGATTGCAACCGTCTATTTTCTCCCCTTGTCGCAAGATTTTTGTACGGCGTTGCGGAATTTTGGATTAGAAGCAGTATTGAAATAGTATGACGCAGATGCCGTACAAAATCAAATGACCAAATTTACCCCGGTAATTGTCGGAAAATAAAAAATAAATCCGACTTTGTGGCGCACCATTTTTTTACGGCACTGCGCGTTTTCTTATTATTTTTAATGGATCTATCGGTGGTAAGAATGCCGTACAAAAACATGTGACCAAAATGTACTCACTCTACCTGTACTTTTGAATTCTCACCTGCACTCAGTTGGACAGCTTACAAGTGACGGCATAGTGCTGAATCTTATTATTTTATGCTCTTATATCGTTCTAGATAGGTCACCTGGTGGTTCAAATGACCCGTAATTTTTTCTATATGGGCCTGTAGTCTATATGTTTTATTTATGTCTCCTTCCTTTTAATCGATGTTCGAATTACGAACGAACGAAGGTTCTCAATTTGAATGTATTATTTTGGTTTTGAAAAAGGGTTCTGTTTCTCGTTAATTCTGTAGGTCTTGGTATGATTTTTTTTCGACATTAACTAACTGAATTCTGCAAAGCTTTATCGATAAAATTTCGTAAAATTTTAAAAATTAAGATAGATGCAGTTTAGCAGTTCTCACGTTAGTCTTAGTTTGTGCAATAAATACCTACCTAAAAACTCAATAAATAGCACATACAATTATATAACCTTCTTCAGATTTCGAATAATGTTAACAAAGAATCGCAAGATATTGCAAGCATAACGAGTGTTTTAAAACTGCCTAAAACTGTTATTTTGTAAAAAAAGAAATTTGTTAAGTGCACGGTTAATTACTACCGTTAAGGAGAACAATTCTTAAATGCAATTACTTACATCTTGAGTAATGTCGCTATTTCCATACAAATGTGAAAATTATTTGCTTTCTCTATGGCTGATGAATGATGGTATAATATATTGACGACATGCTCTTAATAATGGAAGCTGTCGAAATGAAACTTGATGTTATCTTATTATTATCACTATTACAACATAAAACAAAAACCTCCGCGGTGTCTGTTTATCTGTTCGCATACTCAAAAAATGCATCACCGAATTTCATTTTGTTTTCACCAATGGATAGCATAGTTTGCGTAGTGACAAAGAAGTTTTAGTCATATATGTGTTAAATTTTAAACAACACGAGAATTCGCGGATGAAAAGCCCGTAGAATGAATTAAACCAGTATGTAAAAATCATTTAAATTAATGGACATTCAAGTTATAGTAGCCAGAAAAACATACCAATTACGTTATTGCTTTTTTCGATCGATCAAGGGTAGGTGATGATATAATAATTACATGAGTTTATCTAATTATTCTGATTTGAATCGCCATGTATAAGATCAAGTATAACATTTCAGTTGATACATATAATTTACGCGCGTTTTATATATCTTTTTCACTAATAAATTATACTCTACTTTGATACACACTAATTAAGATCTAAATTCTATTACAGAGCTAATAAAAGTAAATCTAATGAGAAAACATACAACACAACATATGTCAAAAATAACATTTACTTAAAAAATTAAAACATAACAAACAATTGTCAAAGCCCCGTGTCAACCCAGGCGCAGTCATTGGCAGCGGTTAGCCTATAAATAAAGAAAAACGAATCACCTGATGTGCAACACAACTGGCGATTCATTAAGTATAAAACTCTAGAATGGGTAGACCAATTCGGTAATTTCTTTAATCGTTTTTGTGGAACCTTTCTTGTGGACAAGGATAGTTCCTTTGGAGAGAAAAAAAATGTATCGCGGGTGAAGCCGGGACAGACTGATAGTTTTGAAATGGAGTTTGTACAGAGACCAATGAAGCTTGCGAAGAAATCCCAATAGATCGGTCGTATGTTTTAACTTATTGCCATGTACATCAATTTGATAAATTGAATCGATAAAGGAACGGAAGGTTTATTAGTCACGCTATATTCTAGAAAATAACCAATATTTTGAGAAATAAGATGAATATTGAAATTTATTATTTCATTATCGTTGATATGATTTGTCATTTAAAATCATTAAAACATATTTTTCTATTTAAATACCTTTTATGATAACCTGATCCCTCATAGGAGGCTTGTGTCCCTACAGTGGAAGCAAATATGTCCTGATGATGAAATGAAGGCAATCTATCTTTATTGTTGCATTTATTTTGTTTAAATATTATTTTACATTTGAAACTTCACATATTTAAAAAAAATATATAATTATGAATATCGTTTCAGTCAATTATTGTTGAGTTTACTCAAAAACCGTACGTTTATACAATTTTAGACACAATTTACTTTAGGACGTACAATGCAGAGATATGTTTACATTAATCTCTCAACCACCCACACCTTCATTTTGTGCACAACTCGTACCAAACGAATATACCGTCCTCAAAACATAATAAACGAATCATAACGCATGTCGCATGAACAATAGCAAGAGATATTACGATTATCGTGTGCGTATATAATCTGTATAAGTGAGAAAAAGCTTTAAAATTGTTCTCATAAGATTCATGCGGCGCCATTTCTTTTAATAGCACTTTCGTTTTGCTTGATGTCAAAACGAGTATTATGTTAGCCTGAATGTATGTTTGAGTGTTGCTCTTTCAGAATTATATAACAATCTATGTATATAGGAAGATCGTGGTTGGTATAGTATTTATAACTCAAAGAAGGTGCAAACGATTTGGTTAATATTTGGTTAAGAGATGTTTTGAGATCCGAGAAAGGATAAAGAATGTTTTGTATCCCACTCGAACGTGAAGTATACGCGGAGATCCGAGTCTGTCTGTCTTTTCCATCCACTTCCTATTCCGCGGGTTGGAATGCTAGAATTTGCATAAATTTCAAATGTTTGTGATTAATTAATTTGATGTTTTGTCAATCTTTACATACATCTGTACATCAAATTATATATATATATATATATATATATATATATATGTGTGTGTGTGATTTAATATATATGTTGATTGCATCATGAGGGTGGTTGTGACTCGCCTTAAAAATCAAATTTTCATTGCATCAAATAATTAGAAACAAGACAGACGTTGGGTGTCATTATTTTTATCATTTTTCCAGCAATTGGCGTAAATTTTTTTGTTTGATAGGGAATTATTGATTTGGCCGTATTTTTGAATCCGTGGAGTAGATATTTTTTGTAAAATAGAAATATTTACCAGATCCAAACCTTGGATAAATTAACGAGTGTATGAGCTTATACGTAAAATTTATTAACTGGATTTTTTTACAACTAGAAAATAAATACAAATACTTGAATCGCACAAAACATAACGTTAGAATTTCTCACATCAATACATAATTACTGTAAGCACTTCACGTGACGTGTAATCGTCAAACAAATTAAGGTCTGTTCGACCTTTTGACATGGGATGCTTTGACTTTCACTGGAGAAAAATGTCTACAACACAATAATAATAGATGCAGTGAACTTAGGGCACTGTCGGCGCGATTCGTTTGATATTAAATGAACTTAAGCGATCATTATTGCCCGTGAATATTTGAATTTGTTGTGTTGTTGCCAGATTTTACAGATGGAAGGGATAAAGAAAGGATTGAGGATGACAGCAAGAGAAATGCATTTGCCTGTTCTGCTATAAAAAATGACTGGTAAGGGAGTTTTAATTTTTATATTAAATTGTAAACCCAAGGAACCGATGGGTCGCCTAATATTGAGCAATCATTATAGCCCAAAGATATTCACAAAGAACTAAATTATAATTATATGCTAGCTGATTGGCTGTTCTGCAATACTCTTATCATTTTGGGGTATGAAAAATAGATGTTAGCCGATTCTCAGACATACCCGATATGCACACAAAATGTCATAATAATCGGTCCAGCTGTTTCGGAGGAATTTGGTCACTAAAATTGTGACACGGGAATTTCATATTTTCAAATTACAGAAGCGATTAGAATAATAATTATTTTGTTTTACTTGAGCAGAAAAGGACAGGATAAGGACCCATTGAGTGGCTCCTGTGTAATATTTATAAATATATGTTAGTTAAATAGTTTTCTACGAAACAGATTTTTTATCAATTGTAATCTACTTATGAAACTTAAATATTTAATTTATTTATTCCATTAATTTGAATTCAACTCGCAGTAGAAATTATAAATGTTTTAATTAGTTTGTTTAATACACACGCTTGTTAATAAGTTAATAATATATTTAAATGAGGATATGAAAATATAGGAACGAACAGACTAGTTGCGTTTTAAAAGAAAACGCATAAAATTTTTCCTGAAACGTTACAAAGCAATTGTAATATTTTAATATTTGCTTTCGAAAATGCACGCACAGAAACAGAAGCAGGCGCAGAAGTATGCGAAAAGGTGTACATATTATCTTTGTATGAAAACAACTAGATATTCTAAAAGTTTTAACGATGAAAAATAATGCCCAAAAGGAGCAATCCGGGATTTAAAATTTATGTATATTCTTACAAAATATACATAATTTAAATACGAAAATTTTGACGATATCATTATCAGCCCTTGCATGTTCCCACTGCTGGGACACAGGCTTCCAATGAGGGTTCATGCCATAATCCACCACGCTGGCCAAGTGCGAGTTGGCAGAGGTTACATGTTATCGAACCTTTGATTTTTGGAAATGCTGGTTTCCTCGTGAATTCTTCACCATTATGAACAGTGATGATGCTATCCACACGCGCAGATAAATTGAAAAATCCATTTATATATGACACATTTCTTGCACGCTCGCCCGGTCTCGAAACTACGACTTATCGATTTTAAGTCCAAGGTCCCCATCACTGAGCCACCACTGCTTTTTGTTTAATTAGACTTGTTTAAATTGCGTGATTTGAACACACAGTAAAGTCGTACTCAGAATATCGTAAGTACACGTGGACTTAAATAATTTTGCTTGTAAAAGTAAATACTATACAATGCATACCAAATATAAATAGAATTATCACGATATTTAAAAAAAAAGTTAGCTAGTTAATTCGCTCATAAAATTTATGTTACACTGCTCTCCCAATCAATGTTTATACATTCATCATCTTTACAATACCGCAATCTATACTAAATGATTCTTAAATACCAGCATCAATGTCAGTTACATAGTGTCGCGTGCTCAGTATTATATAATTAATGACGGGTGATTAGACGCTAGTCAGTGATCTAGTGGATCATTGATTAATTGACGCATCGCTTGTACAAAATACAATGACCTCTTTGAAAGTGTTTTTGAATGAAGGCACACGTACTATTACATCTATATAAAATACATTATTTTTATGCTATTTTTTGTCCAAAAAGCGATTTAATATCTCTAATTTTGTGAGTTAAATTGAGAATAGTCCTTTTTAAAAATTGTACTATCCCTAGCCCTTGATTCCTTCTGATTACTGTTAAGAAAGCATGGTGCATTACATCCTTAGATGTTTATAAATGACCACTTGTCAAACCAAATTTTAATTGAAACATAATAATAAAAAAGTTTATGATAACCATAGATTTATATATTTTTGGTGACGCACCATCTAAAATCAGTTTATTCATAAAAAAAATATCAGGATTCCGTAAGCACTTAGAAAGCGCCAGTGCCGAACGAAATTTTTCTATGACAATTGTTATTAATAGCTTCATACAAACCACTCAATAATAGTATTACTATAATCCAAGAAAATGACGTGTCCACAAAATGGTTCAGTAGTTTTAACAAGAAAACCTATTTTTCTCTTGCGGATGTTATAAGAATCAATTAGACTACATTACCCATATTAACAAGAGCATGCCGTGAATGCTGTTGATCAAGTTATTTTTCAGACAAATTTAAATGAACTGAAAGTTATAAAATCTATGTGTATGATGTGTAAAATTATAATTTTCACAAAGATTTTATAAGTTTTTTCTTCTAACTTCACTTCTTTAAAAAGAGTATTTTATCGATACATAAATATCAGACAGGAGCTTTTTTTTTGTTTATACCAAATAAGCACCGGGACCACAAGAGTGATTTTCCAAATTGTTTCACCAGTCGGAAGCAATATTCCTATATATCTGCTAGGTTGCATGATTTTAGTTTAAGTTCGTCCCAAGGTCTATCATGGTTGAGGAGAGTGGGATGAGCGGTTTGTTTAAAAAGAACGTACCTATTTTAATTTTTAGTTTTATAGAATTGAAATGCTTTATAAATAGCCTGTCGGCCACCCGTGATCCTATCCCCGGGATCACGGGTGGCCGAGAGGCTAGGCGTTGCTACGGTTAGGCAAGAAACGCAGGTTCGAATCCTGCCTCGTGATCGAATTTTTTCTATTCTTTCAAAATTTCTCAGAACGTACCTACTTATATAAATTATCTTTAAATAATCTTCAATTTATATAAGTAGGTACACATTGTAATCATTAACATAGAAAATACGTAAAGTTATAATACGTTTTCCTTGCATTTTCTCACGTGTTCTTGCTGCTTGATTGCGTGCAAAAACATCTCTTATCCAATAGATATTCTTGAAATCTTCTGCTTATTCTTATTAATTCATTCAACCTGCATGATAATGCATGCTACCAGGTTGATACCATTATTCTACGTTTGAGAAAAGAAAGGAAGAGAGACTTGTTTTCGTTGGTCAAACATGGACCTAAATAAATGTAAAGTATAGCTTATTAATTTTAAATATTTGAGTTTTAGTCCCATCTCAAATTTTACAACACGAATAATCTGCTTAAGTAGAAGTTGTAATACAATATTATCTTTTAAGGTCGGAATGGTAACTTATGTACAAAGATTTTCTTAAGCAAATGTTAATTTAAAAGATAACTTATCTTATAAGTTGATATTTCCATTATTTCGTTAATATTAAGTCTCTTCTTTTCTATTATATTCTTCTCGACATTTTGAATAAATTCGGATTTTACACACAACCTTGGCATTGACCACGAAGTGCAGCGTTCAAGATCAAAGACAGCTGACCACTACATGGTCACAACACCCACACAGCGACAAAAACAATCATATACATACACGCCTCAGTGCACGACTATACGATGCAACGATTGCACGCTCTAAAAGATTTATAGATAAATGCAGTTCCCGGTGAAAATAGATAAATGCCAGTGCTCATGTGTTTTCTACACATTTCAATAGGCGCAACGGCATTGACTGGACATTGGCGTTGAAAGAACGGGGCATCCGCGGTATTTTGTCAAAATGGTGCACCGCGGGGTTATTGTCCTGTGTTTCAGTGCTATCCTGGCTGTGACTTCAGCAGACACCTTTGGAGCAGGACTCAAGCTACTCGGAAGGATGTACGATGACTGCGAGAAGTCGGAGGATATTTTTAAGTGCTTCAAGATCCAGGCGACCAAGTATGTGGACAGGGCTGCACGCATGCAGATACTTCCGGTTTTGGAAGGCGTCTCATTGGTACGGACAACGGAACAAGGTAGAGCATTCCCATCTTCATTACCCGAAGGTGATTTAAATTCCTTGGCATCAGACGAAGTGGACAAGCTGCTCCACCTTGCTACTTCAAAGTTTCTGCAGAGCCATCGAGTGGTTGTATCACCGACGAGTGTCGGAGCTGACATTGGTCGTTCATTAGAAGAAGCGAGAGGTAAGATGAAAAAGATGATGGGACCCATTTTAGCTGGACTTGCGATTAAGGGTGGTTTCGTGGCCATGGCATTCCAGGCTATTGCGATTATAGCTGGAAAAGCTCTTTTGATTGGAAAGATTGCACTTCTACTGTCTGCAATTATCGGTTTGAAGAAGTTGGTCGCTGGGGGAGAATCTCATGAAAAGACAACTTATGAAATTGTGAAACACCCGCAAGTATCCCAGAGCCATACATATTCATCGTCTCATTACGGAAGTGACTTCGACACCACAGGTCCCGGAGGTCACTATAGAAGAAGCGTGGAAGACGAGGCAGCCGCCCAAGACAGGGCTTACAGAGCATATGCAAACAAGCAGTAAACTGTTAGAGAATCATTGAGGCTTACGACTCCTTTACAAATAGACGACACGGCATATTACTTGTATATCTGAACCTTTATTGAGGCGCTTTGCGCCAGCAATGAAGAGAAAGATTCATGATGTTTATTTAATAATTCAGACGACACTGTTATTTGGTTAAGGTTTATTTATCTGCTGAATTATTTATTCGTTTTAGACGCTTTTTATTAGGCTAATAATAATATATAATCAGTGGTTGATCGTTTTATGTAAATAGAACATAGAAATGAGTAGCCTAAATAAATATGTGAATATTATGTAATAACTTGTAACCTCTTGCACCAAGATTGTCTTAGAATTATACGATGACTTAAGATTAATTATAAACGTAGGCTAGTCGACGGGTAAAGTGCATTTCCTCTCATCCGATTGTCCAATTTTGTAAAAATAGGTTAAGTTTAGTGTAATTTTATATCATTGGTGCGGTATTTTTAGGTAATTTATTCTATTTATAAGATATTTATTGTCATCAAAAAGGTAGTTACGCGAGTACCTTTCTATGTATTAATAATTTGTTAAACAAATAATTTATTTAATCTATTGTTGTTTGCTAATGATAGCTTATATGATAAGATAGATGAATTTATTAATTTAGAATGAGGTAATGACGATAAAAGTAGTTGAAACTTGATAATCGTTTTATTTATCCCGATATAATCTAAATAATAAATGTGCTAAGAGACACATGTGCATTTAAAATGGCTGGGTACCTTCTTTCGGGTAGTTTCCGAGAATTAATTATGGAAAGGGAATGTGGTAAAATAAAATAATAGCTATTATAGCATTTCGTTCATTCCAGCGATTGTTAAAATGCAAAACGCTTACTTCCTAATGAGATTGAATTTATAAAACGATAGCTATAAATATATCACTCCAAAATTATACCACAATTAGTGGAAAATACTGATATCAGTTCTATATTCCATACGTCAATGCTTAATGTTTCGCTAACTCCATGGCCAATTCCTGAATCTTTGTATTTGAAACTATTCGAACTATTTCTTCGAATAGTTCCATACCTCGGTTACAATACAAGAAGCCAACATGCAAAGCTATTACATTTCTATCTCCATAATTTTTGGGTTACCTCACGATAACGAACCCGTATTCAAATGTATTTCCTGATAGCGCACTAAAATACATAAATTGCAGAAACAAATATACATATTTCACAGTTACCAGACCCAATACATACTAGCTGCTGTATAGAAAGCTAAGCATCACGCGAATATAAGGCACGCGACGATACAGTTAAATGGTATTCAATGAAAAAACGATGAAAGTGCTCGAATGATGTTGGAATGGAGCATTTATCATTTTGAGCTGGATTCTTCTGTTATGTGGGTATAGCACGGCAGGCTCAACACCATACATGTGGCTAGGAACGGTATGTGTTTGTGTTTGTCCGATTTTATCCGACTTAAAAAAAATGGAATTGTTATTTTTATGATGTTTTAATATTGTCAGAATTGGATAGTATATAATATTTTGATAATGATACTTCTAAACACGTGTACCAAATTTCATTAGTGTAAGATAGTTTCATGCATGACTAAACTGTAAGTCGGAATGAAATCATTTTCTTGGTTTTTTTTTCTCAGTTGCTCTAAAAAAAGGAACAGTTCAAGTTTCATCAAAATCGGTTCAGCCGTTTTTGAGATAGAGAGCTATGTATAGCATTCAGGGATAATAACGTCGTAAATAAAGTCTTAGTTTTATTTTGTAAAATATCCTTTCATTTCATTTTTATTATCCTTTCATTTCTTACAAGTTTCAATTGTATTATAATTATTAATTGTATTGTGAAAAGGCTTTAATATTTATAAATAGTGTATAAGTGATTAATTCCTGACCTAGAAATCATTAATTTTTCTAAATGTTACAGATTATAAATTCAGAGAGGAAGAGAGGGAAGAAAGAAGATCCTGAATACTGATGGATTTCCCATACTAAATAATAATACAAAAAATATCGATAACTTCTTAAAAACATACTCCACATTTATTGTACAGCGTATAGGATTGAATTCAATTCCCTTGCATTCAGAGCGTGAAATTGCGCCTGTTATAGGACGTTTCAATGTATATACGACAAAGATTATTTATATTATTTATTGTGGTATATAAAAAATTTAACAGACAATTACAATCTCTTACTAGAAAAAAATTACTTCTCAAGACACTTAACTTACATAAACATTAGGATTACGTTAATTTAATATCAATAAAAATAAGATTTTATTATTAAATTTTCACGATTGTGCCGATAAATGACTACACTTTTTTTTAAATAATGACAAAGGACTGATTCTTTACCATCATAAAGAAATTATGAAATTTTGAACACAGTTTTTAGTAAGAGATACCTCCTTTTGATTACAATTACGAAATGTACTAAGAGGCGTGACAAATATAACGAATGTTATGCAGTGAATGCTTCAGGTCAGATGGTAGACATTCCTCTGTCTTAAGAATATTAAAAGATTTTCAATGAAATCGAGTATGTACTGGCCGAAACTAAATGACAAATTGACTAGTAATATTTAAATCAGTATCAATAACATCATCCATTTATGGGTGTCCAGGAGAATTTTCTTCCATTCCGAATCTTTAGTTCATCATCATCTTTCTTTGTGACAAAGAGTCTTTCTAGTCTATCTCTAAGTTCATCAGGGGTGATGGGAGATCCCGTTGTGTGATCATCAAGCTTCTCTTTATAGAAGTAATCTGCATGGTGAGGATGTCTGTGGAAGTAGCCTGGAATAAAGGATTCTGTTAAAGACGATTTAAAACGACTTTGTTACAAAGAGGACTGAGCGAAAAAGCGTAACAGAACCTTAATTGTAGTTGTATAAATAAATGAGCTTATTTTGCGTACAATAGACAATGTACAATTATAAAATTCGATTTGAAAATTATTGAAATGTGAGTTTATCAATAACATATCAATCCTTATTTTGATATTTAGCGTATTTCAGAAGTTTTGATCTACCTCTATTAGGATATGAATCAAATAAAATTTTAGAAAAATATGGGTTTATGGATAGTGTTTTCGCCTGTTGAAATAAATTTCTAAGTAAGTTAAGTAAATTAAAAGGGTAAAAGCTATCTTTAACGGTCGTCTGTTTATACATGTAAATTTGAACAGTATTTAAATAGCTATGTTTTTCGAGAATATTATTACTAAAGGATATTTAAAATAATCTGTACACAATGCCATCTAGTGGAGACTGTAGGAAAGATATCAACTTAACTTCTCAATATTAATTATGGGCATTCAAAATCAGTATACTCGTAATAAAAAACATACTCCAAATCTGAGAAGAAATAAGAGTATTTAACAGTATTTTTATTTCATATCTTTCGGCGAAGCTTTTAGTAATATAAACATCGCTCTAAAATTACTCACTTGAGATGTAAATTCCTCTTTAATTAATTATATGGTCTAGTTATATGACAGTTACATGATGTGTATGTACCTGTTTAAATTATTATTATAAGTGATTTATTAACACAAGAATTCAAAATACCTATGTATTCGTTTCTTCTGACCAAGACTTATTTCAAGAAAGAGCTAATTGAATTCGAAAGATAAAAAACATTGATAATTTCTTAATTTTTAAAAGATTGTACCCGAAGCTTATATTATGATGCATAACATACATACCTCCCGAGCTATGACCGGGCTGGTAGTGCCCCACATTTTCATGCGTATACGACGATATAGTTGGCCCACCAAAATTATTCAAACCACCGAAGTAGTTCCCTCCATAGCCCGCACCACTAAATAGCGTTACCGCTAGCAAAGCCACTTTGGCTAGCAAGAAGGCTTTCTTACTAGCTACAAGAAGCAGCCCCAACAGAAGTGGTAGTAACGTGGATATATTGAATTTGATTCCAAGAAGAAATGGCACGAGAAGATTTCGAGCTAGTAAGCGACCTGAAAGAAAACTTGATTTAAACATTTGTTGAGATCAAAACGGATAGTTATAAGGAAACCAGTCTGGGTTATGAGATGTAAGTTCAAGCGAAAACTTATAGATGGCGCTAACGTTTCAAGATCAATGTCGCTCTAACCTTGACCGTGGTTAAGAAATAGTTTGTTATTTTTTCTCTAGATGGCGCTCTTCACAAAAACGTTAACATAAAAATTCAAAATTAATAATCTTTCAAAATTTCTCATAAAAATTCTAATTTAAAATATTGTGTTATCATAAAGCAGCACTGATACTGAATCATTATTTTATTAATTAGACTATTGAATAAATACGCAACGCGTAAATGTTGCTTCTGAACGTGGGTGAAACGCCTTATAATAATATAAACAAACACCTCAGAATAAGCGATAAGTTTACAACAAATGATTTTAAACATTTTCCCAAAACCTGGCTACCCGAGTTAGCCTGTAAGTTATAAACATAAAGACATTATTTCAACCTATGCGCCAAGCTCCTAAAATGGAGGGAATGGTTTGGTTTGGTTTTTTTATTTTTTAATTTTACATTTTTAATCGATAACCTATAAAACCACTTATTTTGAACATTCTTCAATAAGTAAAGAACTCTATATATTCCTGAGTTACTTTCGTAGCGTTGAATCTTTAATATTGATTTAATTACCTGTAGACAATTCACCCTGGGCGTTATAAGTGCGATCCTTTATTCTTGGATCAATAACAAAATCCAGAACACCGTTGGCCAACGTTGGCCCAATTCGCATCACCAACCCTGGATAGACCATTCCCATGTCCCAGTGAAGAGATCGCTTGGATATCAAATTACTTGCATCTTCCATTATAGACCTAAAGTGAAATTTATTTTTCATTTAATTCCTATGGTTTAAACTGGATGAAGAGGCATGTGACATAGACTCGAAGCATAATGGTGAATTTATTTAAGAATACCAATAAACGTACCGAAAATCCATAGGATCCTTATCAAGGAAAGCGCTAATATCTCTGGGAGTTTTCTCATCTCTCACAAACGAAACACCGCTCGCCAAACTAAACGAGTCTGCTTCATCGTAATTATTTAACTTATGTAATAACTCCTTGCCAAAGCATACTCCCAGCGCTGCTCCCCTTTCCTCACTCAAACACGCGTTTAAATTTGTGCCCTCCACATTATTCCCTTCAATTGTCTCTCCTTGTTGCAGCTGTATTGGTTTCACCTCCAAGACTGTTATCAGAATCAACGCTGTCACTACTTGTAACTTCATGATTGTATCCAGTATTTCTAGTACACCATTTCAAGGATCCAAAACACCACTGCCTGCTCCGATTTAGATATTACGTATACCTTATTGTATCAAAACCTCACCTGCTTTATAGACTTTTCTTGTTATGAACGAGTGAACTCTTCCATTGTTTCGAGGCTCGTCACGGGTTCTTCCCACGTCCAAAAAGACAATGCAGTGAAAATTTTATAGAGATAATTCGCGAGACGTTTGAGAGTACTATTTGCATGTTAGATGTTACGGCAGGTTGCATAATTCTTTTGTTAAATAACTTAATCATAACAATGGCACTATCCTAGACAGGTTGAAAGATGAAAGGTGAGTAGTAGCTAAGAGATTGATACTTGTTTCATTATTCAAGGAGGATCAATTACAGAAGAGAAGATATAGATATAAATATTTGGGTTATATAGAAGGAAATAAAGTAGGAAATATTCCAAACGATTTGTGAATTTTGTTGTACTAATTGTAAGACTTTGTTTGGAAAATTTATTTAATTTAGTCTGACTTAGTGAGAGAGAGAGTGCAGCAAGACAGTTAAACACTAAGATCTTTCTATTGTCGTGAGCTGTTCATATTTATTTCGGTGGTTTCTTGTGGTAAATGAGGATTAAGACAAAATATTTAATTTCTATAGTCTGATAGCACATATATGCTTCCATTAGATCGTTCGCAAATATGAATGTAATATTTTAGTAAAGAAATCGGTTTTGCGATATCTGGTACCTTTAATCATACCATTTAAGGCCTCTGACCTTTCTTCCAACATACTATGCATCTTGCTGGAATTTTACATCGAACACAGCAATTTCGTTCTTATGGCCTTTAATTATAAGTTATATCGCCGTGTCAAATATCCGGCGTTTATTTCCTTATTTCGGTGTCGTGTCAAGGAGTGAAAGTAGACAATATATTCTTCTACACGTCCGGTTTGCCCAAGTAAAAGTTTTGTTTGGCTGATGTAATAGTTTCTTGTTTTAACTCGGGGCCATTGTTTTCTGTATTTGTTACGCGTTCTTATATGCATTTTGAATCATCACATTATATTTAATGACCTCCTTTACGGCTTTTTGATCGAGGCGAATATGCGAGAAATTTTCTTACTGGGTTTTAATTTCCCTATTCCTGTGTTGTATGATTTTTTGCAATATCGAATGTTTTTGACGTAATTCTAGGTTATTGTGCTACAATTATTGAAATTAATGTAAATTATAAAAAATAAAACAATCCAAAATAATAATAATTATACCAAATAACCAATAAAATTAACTTATGAATGATAGAATCGGTTTTCATTCGATTCATTTAAATTACCTAAGTATAATAAAAACGGAAAATAATTACCATCATGAAATTAACTTGTCAAGATCAAATCTATGAATAAACGCATTAACATCTTCCGTTTTCGCAATTTATTATTGGAATAATTTATGTAAATGACACTTTCAGAAAAAAATCAAGAAATGTCAATGCAATATCAATATAGTTTACACAATCAATACAAATATTTTCAAATGATGTTCAGGAAACACTTAAAATTCATTAACTTGCCATTTTAATAGACACGTCAAGCTTTCTAAAATGTTTAAGGCATTTGAAAATATACTCATTAAGTTGTCCCTGTCATATAAGCTGACCTTCGCAAACATTAGTCATACCGCTTTCACTGCCGTCCCTGGAGGGCCTGCAGCTTTCTTATACACGTCTTTATGTAACCTCCCTACCAATGTCTTTGATATTAATTTAACAAGCATGTGACTCTTATTGCTCTAGTATAAGACGCAGTTTTGCGTAATTAATTGCATACGAAATGAGATTATTCGATGTTTAAAAATTGAATCTTGATTAACTAATATGCATTAGATGTTAACACAGGATTATGAGATCTAACACAACCAGCGTAAAGTTCAATTTCCTCCAGTGTTACCTTCAGCGAATTAAAGAAAAGCGGATATCGGAACACCATGCCCATGAGAGAAACGCTTTAAGGATGTGTCGGGTGACACAAATATTTGATGTAATGACGTGAAGGTACGTGACATAAGGACTGTTATTCAATGAATATAATGACGGATGTGTGTTTTGGGTTAAGTGTATTGTATAATATATGTAAATTGTGTTATAGCGTTATAATGAAGGCGGGATCCTATTTACGATAACAGCGTGGAAAGCTTTTACGTTTATTCGATTTCGATAGTTTAGTAACTTAGATGAACAGATCCACTTGTACTAAGCATATATTATCTATAAGCTATGTAAACAGTTCAGTAGTTGCAAAATTTATATAACTATAGATTTTGTAATTAATAGAACGTAGAAAAAATTGTGCGTTTCAGCCGCCTATGTGTCTTTATGTTATTGTTCCTTGTGTATGAAACACAAATGAGACTCACTGTTTTAACTATGAACGCACAGCCCAAACTACTAAAGCGATGGGGCTGAAATTTTACATGCATATACCCACTACGATGTTGCCATCTGTAAATACAGGATGTGATTAAATTAGGGGATGGAAGCTTCAACCAACGAAAAATTGCTCTGAGAATTTTACTGAACTAAAATTTGATGGTTTTATTTTTTGAATGCTTGAATATGTATTATGATTTTTTTTGTAATTATCCGAACATGCTTTATTATGAATTCAGTTAAGATAAGTTAAGGCACGATACTATAATTTTGATTACGATCTATCTGATGGAGGCGACAAAGCTTCTGTGAACATGATGAATAATTTTAAAACACAGTGAACTAGATTTATAAATAACTAGGTGCACGCCCCGGCTCCACCCAGGTAGTAATTTATCGTAATTGAAATAATATAAATTATCCACTCTTTTAACCCGCCATTGGTGACGTCAGTTTCACTTACAACATTGGTGACGCCGGTTTCACAGACCCATGATTTGGCCAACCATTAACTAGTTATCCTACTTTTAGTTAGCTTAGGTTTAATTAAATAATTAATTATAAACATATGTTTGGCAAGAAAACACAAAAAATAATTAATCACAGCTTGTTTATTACGAATTAAACAGTTGTACTTAAAACACTAAAAAACACTATGGTTTTACGCATATATCTTAAAAATTTCGAAATTAGTAACAGTATTTAACTTTTTGTACTTAAATCAGCCTTTGTGAGTCTTATGACATTGCATACTTTTAGAAATTAAACAAAAAAATATATCCTATTAACAAAAAAAAAAAGAAAAGCATTCTCAAAAATCACTCTTCTTGGGAGATCAAACAGCTTCTGCAATAAGGTACTACATGCTCAAGGCACAGGTATTTCTCGCATTTTTGGCAAAAGTATTTAGTTTTTCTGTTTTTTTTTTTTACCACCCACATTCATGGCAACGACCTTTACGTAAAGGACCAACAGTACCGCGTTCATCATCAATCTTCAAAATCACTCAAAGTCTCTTCGCTGTCCGTATTTCGATCTGATGCAAGATTTCTGCTTCTACATCGCTCTCCGTTTCGCTATCCAATGATTGCTGTGGGCTTTCCTCGACAGATAAAACTTGATGTAAAAGAGCCTCAAGACGACGCTGTTCTCTTTCGTGCGACATTCTGAAACGTTTTTTTCATACTAGATAAAGGAATCTGTACCTATATTTATTATGTTTTTAAAAAATTCTATCCATAAAATTATACAAAAATCACATTAATCAAATACCATTCAATATAATAATTAAGATAACAGTAACAATAGTACTAAGTTTTGATGTTATTCTAAGATTTTTTTAGTTCTGTGCTAAATTCCATGTTAATATTTTACTTACTTGTTTGATGACGCCGGTCTCACGGACCGGGTTAGCAATAAAACTCCGGAACGTGCGTTCACCACGAAGCCACGAGCGGCACATACTGTTTAGGACTTAAAATGAGGCAGCTACTCGAAATCGCAACCCGAATAGACGGCGGGCGAAAAAGTTATTCAAATTTTTCGAGTCACCCGGTCTCTCAGACATATACGTCACCAATGGCGGGTTAAGTTGGATTAAACTGCACATGGTGTGCAAATATGATTAAAATCGGTTGAGTAGTTTAGGAGTCCATCACGGACAAACGGAGACACGTTATTAATGTATTAAGATTAACATAGAAGTGACGTCAGGTAGAACACGTAAGCAAAAGGAAACATCTCAGTCCTGTAGGAATTTCCTAAGAATACGCGCGTGAAACCGCAGGCGAGAAACCAGTTGCATGTCTGTAATATAAACGTTATACATCCGAAAGTGTCGTGCATAAAAAAATACGTTAAACACGTGCTTGAAATATTCCAATTTCGTGCATAATTATTATAATTTCATTACTTCCGTTTTATTGAAATAAACATTAGTGTAACAATTTCATTTTAATATCAATTTACGTACAAATAAATGTAATTGTATGTAAATGGAAGGTGGTCCCCAAGACACAGGCTGTCTTAGGTTGGGGATATACACCGTACAGTTATGATATTTGTCTATCCAATAAACTGTATTATTAGTATTCAATATTAAATTAGCGTATTCTAATAATATGTCTATATCTCTCCACGTCAGAGTTATCGTTAACACCTGTATATGAGTGTACAGTGTGTAACAATGTTATTATTTTGTATAACCTTAGTTTTGGTTCAGTTTATATGATTTTTAAGTCTTCAGATAATTGGGAGGTTATCTTTAGAGAGTGATCAAGACTCCATTTTATGCCGTGATATATTCTATTCCCATGAAAATCTCCTTCGATTGCGTGGGCGAAAAGCAAGTTTTAGATAAATTCAATAAGATATATATCGTGAAAAATAAGTACAGTTTCCTATAAAAAATAACCCGCATCCGTATCTAGGTCACCTTAGAACGGAACCATATAGCGGTTCTATTTGATACGGCCATTAACTTTACTTATTAGAACATATAGCGCTGATAAATCAATCATAATAATTGTATAAAAGCTGGCTAAAAATAATCCGCTTTATTGTACAGCGGCTAATGTCGCTAGAGGCTAGCCAACTACTCGACAGATTATAATTAATGCGTGCTTTATATTATAACTCGTATTTCGATTTGATACACTATTAGCTTTTGCCCGCGGCTTCGCACGTGTTATATTTGCAGAAGTTTAATGGATGTTATTATACATATATTATGCTGTTAGTTCGCCTAATGGTAAGCGACCCCCACCACCCATGAACATTCGCGAAGGTAGTGCCTCTGTGAATGCGCTAACAGCTTTTAAAAGGTAAGGAATAAGGAAAGGATTAGCGACTGGAAAGAAGGAATGGACCTGGAAGATGAAAACACCCCAGGCACCGTACGAAACACAGTAGCATGCTATATATTATATATATTATAATCAATAACAACAGTATCAATTCATACCATAGCTTCAAATGCTAATTTGATATTATATTTTTCAATTTCAATATAAAGACTCATACCATCACGTGTATGTTAATACAGCATAGTCAGCCAGCAATGAATTCACGTCCAACACATTTAAGAAAATGAACGTGTTTTCGTGAAAAAAATGCTACGATTGGAGCTGATAATTTTCTTTCTAAGTGAAAATAAAACTGTACCGTATGAATCCGATTCATTGGGATGTTATATGTCTATTTATAGTGTATGTATACTAATATATTTGTTTAGAAGAAATCAAAAATAGATTATGAATAATTTAAGTAAATACTGATAATATGGTTACTTAATTCTGAGATACAATGTGCAATGTTTATAAATTATAGTTTTCGGTAATATTTCTACTTATATAGTGACAAGCTATCAAGTTTGAATTAATTTAAATTATAAATTCGGTCTATTTTAAATCACATACACGCCGCCATTATTTAATTAAATTCCAAATTCGATTTGCTTGGCCATTAAAGAGCATATAAAATTGTATGATTAATCTTAAAAGTTTAGGAGTGCAAACAAATTACATACTATCATAATAATAATTATGTTTCTGTTGCTGTAACTACGTAGTCATTATTTACCTTATATAAATTATTACTCTTCAACAGACATTGTACGGGAAACTTTAAAAAACATATTAATAACAAGATGCATTAAGGTTGACAAATTATAAACTTACGGTATTATTCATATAAACGTCACAACACATATTTTAAAATACTTTTTTATCCTCTCAAAACTTCAATCAATGAAGACACCAGGAATGTATTAAAATAGCAGACAGCTTCAAGACCTCGTCTATAAATACGTTATTGATGCGCAAATACTTTTTGCTTATTTAAATTGTTAAGCGCGAGCTAACACGATACGATTGAATTTTCATCTCGAATGCGCTAGTAATGCCATATTACTAGTATAATAATTTGGTTCAGTGGTTGTTAGATACGATATATTTAATCAATCTATCGGATCGGCATGAAAGAGTAGCATGTTATTGTGTTTTAACTAAAGATCTGAATCCTTTTCCTTACCCTTTCCAGTCCTTTCTTTTATTCCCGCCATCTTTTTCTTATCCCGTATCGAATACTGTTAGCAAGCTATTTGTACAGTCATATAGCCACTGCAAATGTTTATGTTCGGTATTGGTTCTTACCTTAAGGTGACCCAACAGTTTCTTTACCAACTATCACATAAAATAAGAGAGCAATGTTTATCTTTTGTATGTATGTTTGTAATGTTTTCACAGAAAAAACTAGTAAACAGATTTTTATTTTCTTTTCAACAATAGAAAAGCTTTATCTTCATTAAGTAATAAATATTGTGTACCATGCACGAAAACGGGGCGAACAGCTAGTTAATTTTACATTTCGTTCAATATTTTTGGAGCTATATGGCGCGAAATAAATCTATCCTCATTCCTCTATCATTGTCTTTAATTTATTTTCATTTCTTTTTGAGTTTTTATGTTGTCCGCTACTTTCAAATGTTTTGTTTCATGTTTAATAGATTTGACTGATAAAATCATAAATTAATAGGATCCCCATACACTTTATTTACTTATATAGACACACATAGACATAGTAGGCACGTGTCCACTGGAAACATAAATGGGCTGATGATAATGATTGTTTTTCGACGGCAATGGAGCTGTTGGGTCGCCTGATGATAAGCGCTACCACCGCCCATGAACATTTGGAGAGGCCTCTACGAATGGATTGCCGACTTTAAATTGGAAAGGGATTAAGAAAGGATTGACGAGATGAATGGAGGAAGGACTGGGAAGGGTAAGGAAAAGGATATGGACCTTCATATGTATGATGATTCATATATAATTACTCTCTGAAACACATCTTCCTTATCGTCTTTTAATAAGCTTTTAGTTATTAGAAATAAAATACAAAATGTTTACAGTTTTAAATTAAGTGCAAAATTTCGTGTTTTATATATTATATATAGGCATTTAGCATCCATTCACATAATCGGAACTAAACATATAACGAATACAAGATCACGTGTCTTTTCATTGCACTGAAAAACAATAATATAACTTTTATTGATTGAAATCATTCATAATCGTGATCGTATATAAATGATACTCTGTGCGTGACGGGAACTATACATTTATTAAAGTTTGTTTCCGACAAGGATGAATAGTTAAAAAATAGTGCTAACAAATTAACATGACCGTTTTAGACAAGGCGGGAAGTATTGGTTGCAGTGTGTATGCGATTTTTTGCATAGTACGTGCATCTTATTATGTATTCGATACGTGTAAATCACACGAAACGAAACATGACGACGTTTTCATACCAAAATATATAAATAAAAAAGTAGTCCATCTTCAAATTGTCAAAATTAGATTTTTTTAAATTTTTTTTTAAATAGGACACACATGGCAGGCATCACCTTTTTCAAGTCATTTAAAAAGGAGAAGCACGAGAAATGCTTAAATAACTCTTAATTAATTAGGTTTATACTATTATTTAATAATCCTTTAAGTAGTTGTAATATCACGCCATTATATATCAGGTATTTTTTCTGCTTATTACTATTCTTCACACCTCCACAAAGATGTTTGATATACAATATTATATCTTTATTAAAGGTCACCGACGATCATATGGGGGGAGGGGGGTTAGTAATATCCAAGGGAGGAATATGAATTCCAATTTTCTATCAACAACAACATCAGTCGAATTGCGAACCTCCATCTCTCCTCTCCTGAATTTCTGGGAGCACCGGTTGAATTATTAAACTTCCTGTGAGTTGACTTCTATATAACTATTTTTATTTATTATATACGCATTTAGAACGAAGCTGTAAACAACCGGTTGCGATAATCAGTGCAGTAGAACGGCTGCATAATAATGCAATTTTAATTATAATCTCTAAACTTTTCATCTCAGTATCGTTACAACGAGCTAGGAATTTATTCATTGCTTTTTCAAATCCGGTCTGAATGTTCATTGATAATAATTAATAAAGATATTGTAGTTTCTAGTATAAACAATTGTAACTTTAAATTTTAGTTTTATAGCATTGAAATGCATTATAACTTTTTAAGTTCTTTGTGTTAATTTCTAGATCTCTTCATGAACATTTGCAGAGGTACGGCCTCTGTAAATATATTGCCCACCTTTATTCGGAAAAGGATAGGAAAACAATTGTCAAAGGAATAATGAAATGGGCTAAGAAGGGTGAGGAAAGGATAGGCCCTCCATGTTTTTTAGGCTTTTAGTGTTAAAAAATAATTAATTATTGCCACAAAATATATTATTTTGTAAAATTAAGTCATATTAAAACCATTCCCTATTTTTTAAATAAATACATTATAAAACTGTCCAAGTCTATTGTATTTTTTATCTATACATAACTATTATGCTATGTTACTGTTATTACAATGACTGCTCATTGTATAGTCCAAATAAAAAAGGGATCCATTGTAATATTCTCTGTCTGTCTCTCTGTCTATGTTTAAACCACTAAACCGATTTGGTAGAAAGCTTAAACAGATATAGATTGAAATGAAAATAAGAACGTCTTTATCCGGGAAATCCCACGGAAAATGCGGGGAAACCCCGGATTATTTAACTTTTTCTTTGTCTTTAGAGCTTTCGTCCTAACGGTTACTAGAATACGCATAGAAATCTCAATTGTTTTAGAATTATTTCTTAACGTATATACTTAATTCGTAATTCGTAATTCAAATTCCTTCACTGGATTTCGCGCTAGGCAAAGCCTGTTCTGGGAATCATTCCAGTCATAAAATTCATCTCAATCATTCAATCTCATCTTCATCAAAACTTGGAAACCATAAAAAAATTCATGTCTTTTTAGAGCCCAAAATTTTAATGAATTATTTTGATATTTAAATTTATAAACGTCTTTTGCATTCATGTATACTGCAAAAATGATGTTCAAATCAACTTGTATAGAAAACTTACTGCTCAATGTGATCAAAAGAAACCCCAAACCTCATTGATAAGACCTCAATGTTCGTGCGCTAACACAATCTCGAGTAATGTCGCGTACACAAGTGCAATGTGTATACTGTACATATAAGTGAATAAATACGCGCGCTTCGCCTTTGTTCTTACACCAGCGCTGTAGTCGCAGTCTACTTTTGGTCTTTTGGTCTTATACCAGCGCTGTAGTCGCAGTCTACTTTTGGTCTTTTGGTCTTATTCCAGCGCTGTAGTCGCAGTCTACTTTTGGTCTTTTGATCTTATACCAGCCCTGTAGTCGCAGCCCAGTTTTGGTCTTTTGGTCTTATACCAGCGCTGTAGTCGCAGCCTGCTACGGTATTGGGACCTAGTCAAAGATGAGCAGAGCTGAGCTGAGTCCTTTTCAGAAAATGTAGTGCACTTACACGATATATATTGTATCTCAACAAACAAACAATTGTTATTATACTTATTTTAATTTTTTATTTATACAACATTATTGTATTATTTTTAAATCTTTCCTGTTGTGTAGATTTTTTCTTGAATCAAGCGTTTTCTACTCTAATCTATTCAAATATGTAAGTATAGCTAAGAGTAATGGTAGCTCAGAGATTAGAACCTCGGACTTAAAAAGTCGAATGGTTGAGACTGGACGAGTGTGAAATACGTGGATTTTTCCATTTATTTGCACCTTATTTACTTCACCACGGCGCGAAACGGTGAAGGATATCATTATTTTATAATTCTTTAATAAAACATAATACAACTTTATAATAACAAATATTGTGAACATTTGTAACCAGTTTTGTAGACCAAATAATAAATAAGTGCAATAAAAGTAGTGTGAGGAAATCGCAATATCGAGGAATCGATAAATTCGACGACATGTGACATCTGCCAACCCGTACTTGGCCAGTGTGGTGGCCCTTGGCCATTTATGCCCTGAACTCTCATACGAGTATGAGCTGATGATGATGTCAATAGTGTCTATCATATACTTGATGTTACCTAACTTGATTAACGTTTATAAGCCTTGTTTATTTTACGACTACTAGCTACTCAAAATCATCACATTCATACAAAAAAATACAATTTTTCTTGTTCCCAAAACTGTAATTGGCCCACGCTGTAATATAAGTAAATAAATTCCATAGGGATGAACGGTAAATTAAACATTCCACTCAATCGGATGTTCTCCATTTTCTGATGTGTTGCTGTCAATATGTTGATTCTATTAAAATATGGGGATATAAATAGCAATTTATATTTATACATAAGCCCTGTGTTTCATACCCCCATTGCAATAAAATATAAATTGCAACGCAAACACATAATATGGCGACGGAATTTCTGAAATGACATGTGACGTGTTCTGTAAGTTTCACAAGAATAAAAACTAAATGGTTACCTGAAATTGTTATTCGAAAGATCTATTTTGTATATGCTAGACTCTGATATACTGCATCGTGATGAATCAAGAACCTTCTTCTATCATGTAAAGCATCATTTATAAAATTTTTACACCAATAATTGCTTCTAAAAGGGCTGTACCACCCATACAATGTAGTAGAAAAGAATATTTCATTAAAATTTATCCCTTGACTGTACAAGCAACTGCATAAATGCATCGATGCATCCCTCTCAGCAGCTTCACTGTACCGTGAAACTAAGCGCATATAAACGCAAATACTGTTACTGTATTAAACACAGTGCCTATCCCGCCACGAACGTGCGAACGACTTCAAAATGGTACCACATTACCTCCTCGTTTTAACACTGGCAGCGGCCGTAAGTGGAAGGACAGCGAGCACAAACCAAAACGTTGACGAAGGAAGGAGTTCAGACGACACGATATTAGGGGACTTCAAAGTTGCATACGAAACCTACAGAGACTGCAGTGGCAGCGATCTTTCTAGTTGTCTGAAACTCAAACTGGCCAAAGCTTTAAATAGGATATCAAAGAGCGACGAGGTTGTGCTGCTCGGTGGAGTTACCATTACGAAGGATAAGAATGCAGTCGAAAAGGTGGACGTTGAGGAGGCGATTCCGAGAGGTCTTGACGAGAGCTCCTTGGACAACCTCATCTTGGACAAAATCGTTGGATTCATGCAAACTCATACCATCCAGGTAACAGATGAACTGCTCTTATCTCGTACTCCTCTTTTTATAACCTGCAATGGTAATCTTTGGGACCTTTTAAATAAAAAGTAGTTTGTTTTCCACTGCTCTTTATTCTTCATCAGAATAATCACTTTAGCTTTTAAATGTGACGAGGATGATAATGGGATTAACAAAGCTTCCTGAATCTCCTGGATTTAAACTAAGCAATCGTTTTTTATATCACCCTGATTATGAGTGTCATATAATTGAACGATGTAAAAACTTATTAAAAGTAAGAAGAAAGTACAGAAGTTAATTTTTGACTAAAATTGTCTACAGAAACTACGTCAGACGTAATGAAAATTGCTATTGATTAATTAAATGCTTTACCTAAGAAATTATTTATTCGCATCGTTTGTGACGGGATGAACCAATTATGGTGACATAGCGAATCGAAAAATATGAAAAGCATCTGCCGTAATTTGTCCATGCGGAAATTATCGACTCTTGGCATCGTTATAGGAGAAATTATTAAACGTAGTGTTTTTTTCTCAACGAACGACGTTTTTAAGTGCATTATTTCATTCCATAACATAAACATTTAACCAACAGCAAAACAAGCATTTACAGAGCAGAAATAAAGCACAAAAACAAAACCCTTTTTCGAAGATTAATAAAAAATTAAGGGAACCAATTTAAATCAATGTTTTACCATTTTAAGAGCCAAGTAAGAAACCACTAACAACAGTAGCACTTTGATTTCTCAGTATTTTGTTGCGGCGTGAGTTTTAATTTCTCCTCATTTTAATTACTGCCTAGTGTCTACTTTTCTATGGTGTCCATAAGATGACAAGTTTCTAAACGTAACCTACTCTTTGTGAAGTTGCCTTGCAATGTTGAAAAGAAAGCTTTCAACGTAAACTAGCAAAATTAAAACAATTATTTTGTATTACGTGTATGCGATTATGAATATAAATATCTTCTAAAAACTTGATCTACGTCCGAAAGAGTGGTACCTCCACCACTCCAGCGTCTAAAGTGATACCCAATGACGATATATAAAAAAACATATAATCTGTATAGAAAAACCACGCAGTATACAGTACAATTAACAAAACCAAAAATAAAACCGACAAATTCCTCTTCCACTCTTCTCTTCTTAGTTTCTGGGTAATTCTGTTTAAAAGGATTGAAGGAAATAAAGGGACGAAAAATTCAAAGATATCATAATAACTAAATATACTATGATTCATTGAATAATGTCGGTTTATTATCATTCTGTTTAATGTCGTGCGTTGATATAAGTTCCGTTGATAGAGATATAAACTATAAGATTAGTAGTAGTATAGTTGTACATAATATTTGTTGTTGTTCACATATTTAATATACCATTTTAGCAAAAAGTGGTAACAGAAGTCTATGGCTCGAGTTTACAGTACAAAATCTGAAAGTAAAACAAAGCATTGTTTTTCAGACATCCTCTGCACCCTTATATCGTATAACGGAGAAAACCAATTACTAAAATTAAATACTTCTTACAATCTACGAACCTATGTCATACAACGCCTCATAACTAAAATTTTAACTCAAACTTTCAAAAATTTTAAAAAGTGTTTTCGTTCACGTTTGTACGATTTTTCATATGACGTGTAACAATGTTTTTATTTCTATTTTCATAACCATACCGCGGTTGACAATTTACGTATTAACACGTGACATACATAATTAATTTGTATACAAGCATTAGAAAACATTTTGTATTTGTTTTCTAAATTCGCTGCGTATACTAATTCTAAATTCACATTTTTGAGTTAAGCACACCCCTGAAGTTTAAACACAATTAAATAATTAAAATAAATAGACCTTGTGTATATGGCATATAAAATATTAATAAAATATATTGAATATATCAACAAACGAAAGCTTTTAAGTATATAGAATATTATAGGTATATTTAATAATTAAGGAAACGGGATATTATTGATTGAGAAACAATAAATCTACTACTATTGTCATTATATATACATTTTTAGTTTTGTAGTTATGTTCTTGTGATTGGTTTTATTCTAGATTGATAACCACGCGAGATCACGTTAACTAAAAGGTCACACACAACTATTAATGTTATAAAAAAGTAAAAATATTGAATTTCTATTACTAACAATACTCTGAATAGGAAACGGTTTAATTTAACCAATTCTTTACATTAGTATGCATCCTACATCGTAAGGTTTATAAATGGATACCTTAATTGTAGTTCATTGTATCTTTAATGTTGTACTTGACCCTATAACGATGTAATTATTATTTAATTATTACGATTTTATTACCGCATACTCATTCACTTCAAATTATTTGTGACTTTAAACGTATGTGGTCCTTTTACAATACTTTTTGTTTGATCGAAAGATTTATATTCAACCTTTCGTATAGGAAATTATTCTCATGAATTCATTCATCATCAATTCAATTTCGTTATATTTTCAGCAAAATCACGGTATAAATATTTTAATGGAGATTATCACGAAATTAAGACTCCAAAATAAGTTTATATAAAAAGTCTCAGATAGGCTCAGGCTCTGTAACTTTTATAATAATCAAACGGCAAGGGAACAGGGCTGTTCAAAATTTTACCAAGAGAGCATTTCATCCTAATTCTATACTAAGAGAAATATAAGACACACATTGAAAGTGAAAATAATGATACATTGAATAGTTAAATAAGAAATTAAAAACATATATGCTACAAAGTGATAGCCCCCCTGTCAGTTTTAGGAACTTCGTTTAAAAACGAACGTAGTCGCAATTATATTTTAATGTATATTCGTGTTTTATATACATCAATATTGTATTTCTTTTCCAATGAATAATAGTAGTATGAATGAATAAATAAGTGACCACTCGAATTAGTCACTGTTACTTCTTATAATAAATTACGCAATATTTAACGCCTTTCATAAATTGAAACAAAGCATGCAATAATAATTAATGAATGGTAATTGTTACTAGACTATTTGTCAGTCAGTTAGTTGTATTTACGGTGTATGTTTTATGAGCGTAGTTTATGACACTTCAAATAATTTATGACCTATGTTATTAATGTTGAATTTGGAGACTGTATCAGAATTTTTTTAGTATATGATTTTCTTGACAGCGTATCATTTTCAAGTGAGTTTAAATACTTGTATATACATTTCTGATATAGTTATGTTACATAATACCTACTGCCTTTATTGATTTCTATTTTAATGCATATTTAAAAACAATTGTATCCAGTACAATATAATTATTGAAACTTTTTAGAAATTACTACGCCGTCCATCATAAAACGTAATCTATCCAATTAAAAGTCCCTCATTCCCAATACGTTATACATGTAATATAAACTACATCCATAATGTATATACGTTATAAAAAAACATATCTGAAATCCTGAAACGCGCTGCAACCGTTAAAATGCATTATCAATTGCAAATTTCTACAAGAAATGCGCTCGCATACCGCCCGCCGACGCACCGCAACGCTTTCTCTATACATCTTTTTAATTACGTTCAATTAATTCATCTTGTGTTTTTTCCTCGCTATAGTCTATTAAGCAGTTACGACCCACATAGTTTCTTAACTAATTGCGAGCGTCATGCGTGATGAGCGCAGTTTTTCACGAATGCAAATTTTATCTGATTGATATTTAGCTTTCTGCACTATCTATGGTTGAGATATTGGATACATTGTTGTGCTTTTACTATAGGGGATTAAAGCTCTCAGTATATATAATATTAAATAGAACATGCTCCTACCCTACTTTACTTTTGTTAAAACAATTACTTGTTACTATGTAAATAAATAAAAAAAATAAAAAAATGCACGTGAACATGTGATGTCAATTTTACACAGTCTATATCGAATTTTCGTTTAGTAGATAGAAAAATTTGATTTTTATTTCGATTTAGTATGCAGTTATAGTCTAGCAGGACACAGAAGGCTGATTACCTACTTGTCCATAAAGGAAATCTATCAGTAAATCGGTAAAACATATATATTATCTGCCCCATCCCTCAATAGGGGGCAGAACTTCATAAAGACATTGCCAGTAGTAATGCGAATTCATTAGATTTGTAGTTAACTTTCATGCAACAAAGTTCAATCTATAATCCATTGAAAAAGCCTACATCAACTGAAAATACCCACTTTGTCCGCAGATCAAATTCCCCACCGGTTCAGATCTGCAGCGCGCGTTCGACGAAGGCCGTGGAAGAAGGAAGAAGCTCGCCCCACTCCTCGCTATCCCCCTCCTTATCGGAGGCATGATCGTTCCCCTTGCATTCGGTGCCCTGGCCCTCCTCGCTGGCAAGGCCCTGATCGTTTCCAAGCTGGCCCTCGTCCTTGCGGGTATCATTGGGCTGAAGAAGCTGCTGTCATCCAGCGGTACTGGGGAAGCTCATGAAGTCGTGGTATCATCTGGTCACGGGGGAGCTGGCTGGAGCAGGTGAGGTTTCGAAGCGTTGGGAATTATTTTTGTTTTTCTTTTCTGAGGTGGTGGTTTGCCTGATGGTAAGCGATTACCCCCGACCATGAACATTCGCAGAAGCAGTTCATCTACGAAAGCACTGCCCGCTTTTAAAGGGAAAAGGATAAGGAAAGAATAAATGAAAGGAAAGAAGGAATGTTGAGGAAGAGGAAACAGACCATGATATTGTTTAAAAATTATAAATGTTACTAACTGTGTTACGATTATTCAGTGAACGATTCTTCAAGGGCACCATTTCAATACAACGTTTAATCGACTTCTATTTCAGAATACATTGTAATTCAAATATTTTGTTTCAGGTCTCTTGACTCACACGACCTAGCCTACAATGCGTACACGCAGTAACCCACCCTAGATACCAGTTATCGTGTTGTGTGTAGCGTAGAAGGCATACTATTTATTTTAGAATAAGGCGTACATTTTTTACAATTAAAGACAAAGCATATCTTGTCCGCGATTGAACAGAATATATGACCGTAAAAAAGAAGTGAACGTACTAATTATTGTTCCAAAGATAATTTATATAATATTTATATGATGGTTTATAATTTAATAATGACAAGGGCGTGCAATGGACCATGATGCAACACTTAATTTATTTTCTAAGTAAACAGTACCTCAATACTCTATTTAAATGAGTCATATAGATATGTATGATATGTAAATATATATGTAAATAAAAATATGTAGGGAGTCTTTGGATACCGCTTTAAATTATGTATTAACATTTTATTATGATATATATATACAAAGTATAGCATTACATAGGAGAATGTAAATAATATAAATAAAATATATAATATATTTATATATGTTATGACTGTGAATTAAACATATTTATTGTATTATATATTTATCATATCAAAATAAAATATTTATATTTTTTTATACTTAAGTAATTGGATAAATATTAAACGAATAATATATTTTATATTATATGTATATATGTAAATAATATATCGCATTTATATATTATAAAATATGATTATGATATTGGATGTATTGATTTGAAAATATACAATTATTCGATATATATTTCTATATTATTTTTTGGTATATCTATCTTTGTATGTATGTATTTAATTATTTATTATAATTTGAATATGCTATTGACATTTTCTTGATATTATAGAATAGTAATTCAGTATATCTTTTGAAAGACACTTAATTTATTGATTAACTTATTGCAATGAAATTAAACTCTGGATTATTTCATGCGTTATTTTATTTGTGTAATCCTCTAAATGAGATTAAGAAAATCTTAATCTCATACAATCATTAAAATGCATGGTTAAATTTAAATGAGAGCTTATAGAATAGCTAACACAATGATAATATTCAAAAAAATCCACCAAGTTTAAAAATTTAATCATAATATAATAATAATTTAATCATATATATAATGATGCATATCGTATCCTAATGAAGCTGCCGAGGTACTGTAGTGCGTCTAGCATGTTTGCGGGCGGTGGTATTAATGATTTTTTCGCAATCATTAGATTGCGAATAGCATCTTTTTGGGCACGTATACGCTCCTCAAATAACAAAATTATAGCTACGCTCTCTGAATACTTGAACAATCCAATTCTTAAATATTGGTTATGTGCACATCGTAATGAAAACCGTAAATAGTAAAATTAATTAAAAATGTAATCATCATATATGTCACCAATTGTAATTAACTGTTTTAATATGGATAATTATTATCTGAAATAAACATCTATTATTATTATTATTATGTTTCTCATTTCCATAATACTCGGGTACCACCAGAAGGAAGGCACCCGGTCTTTTGGAAGGCTTACGTGGGGACACAGATCCAACACGCAGAGGCCCTTTTGAGATTT
>NC_052130.1:4629619-4637231 GCF_012273895.1 Zerene cesonia | reverse complement strand
GGGTCCGCGGGGTCGCTACTCCCCGACACCTCGCCACAAGGTGCCCTGCGGGCTTATTATTATTATTATTATTATAATTTTTTATGTAATTGTGGGCAGCAGAGCTGGTGTTGTCCGCTTTACGGAGCAAAGGAATTTCCTTTTCTTTTAGGATAAGCCTACCCCACTTGGGCCCAAACCATTCGAAAACTAGTTAAGAACAGATAACTGTCACAGAAAAACGTCGCACTACTCTTAATGCATAATTTATTTTTTAAATGTTGTTAATTTATTGTATACAATAATCTGATGAACAGTTATTATAATTTCTTTTTATCTATCAGTTATCTCTTGATAAACCAATTGGAACCTAGGAAGCTTTAGTTTCTCAAACCAACTAATATATAGATACTCTATCCGTAATAATGGACTAATTTGCCAGCATTATCAACACAATATTACTTCTACCTATAAAAATATAAAGTTGCCTTTACTTCTTTCAATATACTCTACATATTTTTCGGTTAATGATAAGTGCGTATAAATAAACATTCGTGTCATCCATTCGCGTCATCCTATCGAGATCAAACAAGTCAAACTTCGCAGGTAAATAATTACAAAGCAACACAAAATCATACACTAGTAAATACTCCGAGAAGTGCAGCAACACCATCACATAGGAACATGTTTTGTGAAATTGTACTACTAGGCGCAAACACGTTACGAACTCGATAAGTGACCACTTGAATGATTTTCACCGTGACTCGCGTTCATTGATGGTTTCCACGTGAAAGCTCTAATATGCGCTAATATAAGAAATTCAGACAACCTGTCTGAATTTCTTGCGTATGGAGAAAATACTAGACCCGTTTGTTGTGGTAGGGATCAAGCAAAACCTAGATTGATGATCGATTACTTTTTACAGTTAATTGCTATTATCTATACATTTAGCGATTACTCAGTATAATATATAACTGAAGTGTTTTTTGCTTGTTTGTTTGAGCGCGATTATCTCAGGAACTGGTCTGCATTGATAAATTGTTTTTCTGTTGAGTAGTTCATTTATTGGAGAAGGAGAGATGGGTATAATAAAAATGGAGTATTTGAACAACGCAATCTAATTATTCTTAATAGAACCTAACCTAACAGAACATACAATGTGGATACGTTGGTGATATTCAGATGTGGCCGATAAAATTGATCAGTTGGTAAATAAAACGTATTTTTAATTATACTGTATGTCAATGGAAATGTATGTTATTCGTGATTGTATACAATTCATAGAAAATGCGTATCATTCGTAAAGTCGCCCGGAAATGTGCATTATAAATTATAAAGACACATTTACTAGGAAATCTAGAGTTCCTAAATAACAAATTGAATAATAGGGACCACAATCTTTATGAATCTACTAGCTACGCCCCGCGGTGTCACCCGCGTAAGTCCGTATACCGTTGGAAAAGCGGGATAAAAAGTTGCCTATATGTTATTCCACCAAATTTCATTGCAATCGGTTCAGTAGTTTTTGCGCAACAAACACACACACATTCTTACAAACTTTTGAATACACTCTCCTATACATTTCCTAAAAATAAGTACATAGAATTATATTAAGTATTATTAAAAAGTTTTTTTTAATCTAAACTTGCACAGGGAAATAGGCATTCCTGTATATGAAAAACGATAATATTTTAGAATAACAAGATTTTTAAACTCAAATCCTACTAGTCCTACAAGTCCTACTAGTATTATAAATGCGAAAGTTTGTAAGGATGTGTGTGTGTTTGCTGCTCTTTCACGCAAAAACTTCTGAACCGATTGCAATGAAATTTGGTACGTAGACAGCTGGACAACTGAAATAACGTATAGGCGACTTTTTATCCCGATATTCCTACGGGATACAGGCTTACGCGGGTGAAACCGCGAGGCGTGAATATAAACAGTGTGAATATAAACCTCAACCTGAAACATTTACTTGTAAATAAAAGAGGAATTGAAATTTTTGGAATTTTATCAATTTTAAACCAGAAAAGGTGTGTAAGTAATGATAATAGACTTTCTTCGATGTCTCTGTTCTTAAGTAAACTTATATGTCTCTTGGCACAACAATGGATAATCTCTCATTTCGCTTCGCTTTCGCTTACGATATTATGAAAGTGTTATTAGTTTAACTATTACGTCTGAACACCCGTGAGTAATGTCGCTTTGAGTTCATGTACAGGTAATAGGCTTTTCCAGGAGAATGAAAAATACTGACCAGGACTAATATAATAATCAGGTTTATAAAAACGCTAACTGTGCCCTCCGGTTTAACCCGCGTAAGGCCGTACCCCGTAGGGATATTGGGATAAAAAGTTGCCTATATGTTGTCCAGCTGTCCAGCTGTCTACGAAGCAAATTTCATTGCAATCGGTTCAGTAGTTTTTGCGTGAAATAGCAACAAACATACACACACATCCTTACAAACTTTCGCATTTATCATATTAGTAATATAAGATTTTATTTGATAATTTATATCGTATGTTATAAATACTCCATAAATTTTTAAAATATGGTTCAAATTGATACAGATCATGAAAGTAATATTATGTATTAACTAAACTATATTATAATCATTAATTCCAGGATAAATATACTTGATAAATTCATAAGTATAAAAATATTAATTATTTTATAAAACATTCAAGTGTCAGTCTTGCCAATGCGCCACTATGCTTTATAATACTTTTATTAAACATAATATACTCATTGTTCATAATCAACTTTTAATTTTACTCAATATGAAATAAATTTTTCTCAATCGCCACGATGTCCCATCTCTGCATATCCATTCATTACGCCGCACCTGTATAGTTTATACAAATACAATTATTGAATACAAACGTACTGATACTTATGTGAATATATATGTGTAGATGATATATCCATTTCACTCACCTTAAAATATTATCATAATTGATTAAAAATTATGCTAAAAACCACAGCTAATAATTATTTAAGCATATAAAACTACGCGCCTTTTTAAAACTAATCGCAACGTACAGCGTATAGACGCAATGACTGGCGTTATACAAGCTAGCCGCATAAAAAAATAATGAGGTTACATCATGAAAGCAAGCCACTGCTTTTTTTCTCATAAAAAAAGAAAGTCAAGTGGCCAGTGCGTTTGAACTGTTCTAGAATTCTGAGGTCATAGACAAAGACGTTGTTATTTGAGAAATATATTATTCTGATAAATAATATTATTTTGCCTTTTTAATTGAAAAAAAACACATTCCTCTATGGGTACGCACATGTCACGTGCCAGTTCTAATAGAAATTTGAATTTACGACATTTGTATGAAATTCTAAGCGTAGAGAGTATCAACAGTACCTATACGGTTTTTCATTAAGCACGAGCAGATTTAATCGCACAATTAATCAGTGAGCAACCTCTTCAAGAAAATACATAATTCATCTATACTTATATACTAGTAATAAAAAGCTGAGTTTGTTTGAACGCACCAATCTCAGGAACTACTGGACCAATTTCAAAAATTATTTCATCGTTGGATGTATATATATGTATGTATGTGATCCCTAAGTGCATCGGCTATATATGTGACGGGCGAAGCCAGGGCAGATCGCTAGTTATAAATATATCTCTCAAGCTCACACTAATCATACAAAACACGCAAACATGCATTTTGTTTGTCGACTCCAAAATTATGTTAATGACACTGAACCAACCAGATAATGTTGTATATATGCACATAAATTTGAATTAAATTTACTTGGCTTGTAGATTTTCTGTCTCGGCTCAGTCTACAGTGTATTGTGTAAGATTGTATTATCACATGTTGTATTGTGTTATCACTTTTATAGAATACTAACTGCTACCCGAAGCTTCGCATATGCGGTTTTAATAAATTTTCGTGGTAGTCACTTTCATGCCCTATTTTATCCCCTTGGGGATAGAATTTATCAAATTCCTTTCTTAACGGATGTCTACGTCATTACATCTATCTGCATGCCAAATTTCAGCCCGATCCGTTCAGTGGTTTGGACTGTGCGTTGATAGATCACTATGTCAGGCAGTCACCTTTGAGTTGTGTTTATTTGGAAGAAATATCAAAGAAAGAACACATTTAGAAATTAAAAGCTTTTAAATCAAACACAAGAAAATACTAAGAATACATTTATTATAGGTACATAAGTTTTAAATCAACTTAACCTACAACAGAAACAGATAGAAAACCAGATACTAAAACTAGTCACTTGTTTCGATGTCGCCCGGCTTAAAGAAGAGGCTGTGTTAGCCGGTATAAATAGTTTTTAATGATAAAGCGATTTATAACACAGAAAAACATATAATGCGCTGTGCTTTGAACGTGCGTGCGTCGATTCAAATTCAAATTAAATTGTTGAAAACGAGTTATAGCCATATATATAATATACAAGCTGAATCCCGCGGCGCCACTCGCGTGGTACCCGGGTAAAAAGTAGCCTATGTGCTAATTCAGATCATAAACTATCTCTGTATCAAATTTCACAAATATACAATTCGCTGTACTCTGAATATAGAATCATTATTACAATTTGGGCTTAATTACTTAGTTTAACTAAGCTTAACCTTACATAGTGCACTTGCTACTGGGGCTACTATGGGCCCCAGGTAAGCTCTGTTGAAATGGGGTAAAAAGTATGAGTATATTAAGTAGGTTGTCTGGTAGAAATGGCTTTTAGTAATTTGAGCATTAATTGTTATAAGTTGTTTTTTAATTGAATATGTCTTAAAATTTTCAATCGACTTCAAAAAAATGGAGTATGTTCTTGATTCGACTGTGTTTGTTATTTGAGAGACGATTGGTGTGTTTCTTTTTTATTATCTTCCCCAGGGTCGTTTTTGCCTATTTTATTGTAAACGCCCATCCTATCCTACTAATATTATAAATGCCAAAGTTTGTAAGGATGTGTGTGTGTTTGTTACTCTTTCACGCAAAAAGTACTAAAGTGATTGCAATGGAATTTGGTACATAGACAGTTGGATAACTGGACTAAAATATAGGCAACTTTTTATCCCGATATTCCTACGGGATATGAACTTACGCGGGTGTAACCGCGGGGCGCAGCTAGTATGCATCCTCCTCGCATGTTGCGCTGATTTTGATCTTTTACAAGCCTATTGCTGTAATAAGAAAGCGTGGTAATTAGCATTGAAAATAAGTTATTAGACACTATCATTGATGTTGGTTCACACCGGATCCCATTGTTAGAACCCATTGAACGATTAATGGTATTCACATGGGCTGGTCTACATTTACATGGGTCTTTAAATATTGTTGACCTGGTCTATATTCTTTATCCATTGCAGTAGCATATAAAGAAGACAAAACATAATGTTTAGATGGTAATTTTATCTTCTTAATCATCTGTGGTCATATAACCGATTATAAAAAGGATTCTTGTTTTAAAAGCAGTTTACTTTATGTTTTAAATATATTTATGTATATTTAAAAATATGTAGTGAAAGTTTGTGAATTTCCGTTGGTCTAGAGAAAACTTATTACTTATTACATATGTAATATTGAATTATTTATTTACCTTATTAATTACCTTATTAGTTATTGGACCGTTTCCAAGATTCGAATCATGAAACTCTTTTTCTGTATGTACCCAAAGAGGTAAAAAATGTTAGAATTTCTGTAGCGAATGTAACATTAAAGGATGAACTTACTAGCTTTTCGCACGCGGCTTCGTCCGCGCAACCCATCATCCAAATAAATATGAGAATGAGATGTTTCACCATTTTAAATAAGAAGTATCTATAGCTTCATAACTATCTCTAAACTCAAAAATCGTATCATAAATCCCTCCGTTACGTCATGGAGGAAAGACAAATAAACAGGTATATTAGTATGAATTCAAAAAAGATTGCAAAGTAAAAGTCGTTCAATTTGCCTCACATTATATCTAATGTTTCAACGAAATTTCTATTTATATTAATTACCATCTAATAATCAACTCGGAAGCATAAAATTATAACAAACGCCTTTCTCTTAAATTAAAATTTGGTGTGAGAAAATTTATTAAAATGCAATTCACACCATTACATGTAGAACAATGCTTAACAAGAGTTTAAATAAAGAAAGTTTTAATAAATAATGTATCACCCACACTGTACCAAATTGTATGACATAAATAATAATTGAAAGGCCTATATTTTTATATACTGAAGAGTTTTTATTTATTAGGACACGTTTAACTCAGGAATAATTGGACTGATTTTAAAGATTCATTGGCGTTAATGGCGTGATCTCTGAGGCTATATATGCTCCATGGTGTAAGTCAGAACAGAACACTAATAAATCCATAAAAAGAATACACTCCAAGAAAAATGCATTTTGTTACAGCTACCGACCTATGTTTTATTTGTCTTAAATTTAGGTTAAAATATAAATTTATTTTATGTTCCTGTAAAACAAAACAAATATTTTGTTTTTCTATTAATTGATGAAACAAGTATTAATTAACAATACATTCAATTATTGAATAAGATAAGTCAAGTATTATGGATGACGGAAGCTAGCAATTTTTATAAATATGTATGGAAAGTGGAAGCAGAATATATAATATATAAAAAAGTAGTTCATATGAATTATATTATAATCCAGGTCACAAAACATTTCACTGAATAGTAAGATTTAAATTTACAAATGAAAGTCTAGCCATAAATTGTTATTTAATTCATAGTAATAAATTATTTACTGAGTTATTAAAAAATAACTTTTCCTTAAGAACTCTATTACATGCTAAACAAAGTGAATTATTGAATACCGATGTTTTATGTGCAGGAAAATTAATAGTTGTATATGTAATTGTTTAGCTAGTACAATGATATTATAGAAAACATTTTCTAATTTATACGTAGCACCAAAATATAACTTACAGTGAAAAATTATCCAATTGTACACGTCCTTTTCAAACGAAATTGCAAATCGCCCTTGCAAGCTCAAAACGACCTTACATACCAATCAATTAGAATAATTATCCAGTATCGATTACATAAAACGCACTGTTACCTCACATTTCATCCGTGAAACACATGAATAGCAAGTACACGCGTCAAGTGCACGAATTAAAATAATTTCGTCCGTGCTAGTTAAGACGACCGCCTTAAGGTTCACATTGCGTCCGGTTGCCCGGAGTGGGGTGAGACACTTAAAACACACGACTTTATACACCGTAGCAACACTTTGTGCTAAGCTTTCTTAGGGGTAGTAAAGAAACATGCGGTCGTACGCAATTGCCCTATTTCTCATAGCGACGGCGCGGGCTATGCCTGCGCTAGAGAAGGACAGCGATCCTGGCGCGGTCGGCAGCGTTTTAGCAGTCGTGAAGGAGTGTTTTGACGGCGACGTATCCTTGTGCCTGAAGGTGTGTTGAGTGATAGTGATTCTGTGATCAGTGTCTGTGGATTTTACTAAGTATATTCTTTGGTTGCAGGAGAAAGCATTGAAGTATGTGGAGACGATATCGTCCGCGCGGGAAATGAATCTTGCTGAGGGTGTGACGCTGTTAGGCACGGGGTCGCCGAGGTCTGCGAGGGCGTACGAGCCGCTGGCCGATGAGCCCAAGGCTAGGGAAGCCCAGG
>NC_052130.1:4627615-4628619 GCF_012273895.1 Zerene cesonia | reverse complement strand
GTTAGGCACGGGGTCGCCGAGGTCTGCGAGGGCGTACGAGCCGCTGGCCGATGAGCCCAAGGCTAGGGAAGCCCAGGTTGAATCCAGGCTTGTGGACATCGCAGCTGAATTCCTGGAGAACCATGTCATTGAATTCCGTATGCCGTCATCAGCTGTGGAGGGCATGAAGCGGTCTCTCGATGAAGGTATGCACAAATTAATCATATCCTAATTATTTATCTTGGGAAAAGTTTAAAGAGTTGACAGAAATGTTGCTGTATCATACGGTTGAAAACGATTTCCAGTAAATGCGCAAGTCATCTTATACTCTCGCTAACATTTGATCAAACCTCAGCTTACATAACGTTCGAATATATATAATTTGTAACAAATTATTACCAAAGCATCAATTTATTACTCCGTATAAATAAACGGTGACTTTTATGGTCGAAACTGTAACGAACGGATTACGTTTTTGGCCAAGTTCAATGCTATAACAACTTTATACTTGCTTTTATTTGTCTTATTATGACAAACCGCGTAATAGTTTATTCGTTTTGTTAATAAATGAATAATAGTTTGAGAAGAGTATGTATAAAATAAATTTAGAGGTTTGTATTTATATTTTTGCAAATTATAAAAAATAAATATACACCGTAGCTTACAATAACAAATATTTAAGAAAATTCACATTCCGAAATCCATGTCAAATAATATTTTAGTAACTAAAAACGCATTATTATTAATTTTAGATTTAAACCATTAATTTTTTTATATTTTTTTTTATAATATATTAAATTTGATCATAATGCGGGATTCGAATCCGCGTACTTCAGCCACGAACGATCCATCCTCAGCCATCTAATTTCTTATAATCTTTATGGTTTATACTTATTTTTTCATCAAATGATCAATTCAATTTTTAACTTAAAACTACACCCCGATCCAATTATTATACCTAGTCTTGCCATAAATATTGTAATAAAGAAAAAAGAAAATTGTTAACTGCAAATAACATTTATTAC
>NC_052130.1:4541692-4626615 GCF_012273895.1 Zerene cesonia | reverse complement strand
ACAGATTCGAAATTCAAATGTAATATTTTTTTATAATTAAGTGTAACAGTATTTATGGCCAGACTAAGTATATAATTTGAAGTATAAATATAAACTTCCAAGTTTAAAATAACTATAATATACATCTAAATAAATAATAACGAAAACGACGATTTATTAAAAAAAGTGAAATTAAAGACTAACAAAACGTAACTGAAGCCACGAGCCATAACTAGTTTAAAATAACATGTCGTTATTGTAATAATAAGCGTCTGGATCCTCAATATCCGTTCTCATCTCCAAAACAACTTTTACTTTTAATGTGAGAGTTGATTTCCTATATAGCTTATTCGATCGGCCGAAATTGCCTTTCACACATCGCCTTTTGCTTAATATAATATCATTTTAATACAACTAGGTATGTCCCACGGTTTTGCTCATCTCATACCTGGTATATAGCCTTATAACCTTCTTCAATATAGGGACTATACAATAATTTCTGAGATAAATACTTTTATCTCAGTAATATAATGATCTATATTGATAGATTAAATAGAACTAAAATTTTATAAATTAATAATTGTCCACTAAATCCCTTTGTACTCCATGCACTGATAGAAATAAATCTACACGTCTATATTATAAAGCTGAAGAGTTTGTTTGTTTGAACGCACTCATCTCAGGAACTACTGGGCCGATTTGGAAATTCTTTCAGTGTGAAATAGTCGATTTATTGAGGAAGGCTATAAGCTATATATGTACCACGGGCGAAGCCGGGGCGGACCGGTGAACCAATATTTAAGAATTCGGATAAATTTCCGAATCGTAATACATCTAATCTAATTTAAAACTCAATGTATATATAATTGATACAAAGTAAATGCGAAGAATCTTGAAATAAAACAGTTATCCTGCCTCGTGATCAATTTTTTTCTATTCTTTCAAAATTTCTCATTTATAAAGCATTTCAATGATATAACTAAAAAAATTAAATAAAACAGTTATTTAAAAATACCAATTCGAGTACTAAATACAGTTAATGTTTATACAATACGCCGAAGTATATGTGAGATGTTTCTGTATAATGTACCTTACTAAGTGGCGTTTCCATTCCGCATGGCCACCGGAAACCTGCTAACTTCATTACCCATTATGGTCAGTACAATGTTTTGTATATCTTGCGTTCGTTGGAAATTAGCATTGACCTCAGAGATATATCTTACGTCTTACATCTTTGGTTTAGGAGAAAATTTTGTTTCGCACATATTAAATACAAGTTATTATATATTTTTAAGGCTCTTCGTCAAGATTAATAAAAACCAGTTAATATTAAAAATTAGATACAAAATTATCGATATCAAAGCAATCGAACAAAAGGCATAAAAATCTATTTATCACACTTTTATTATAAATGTGTTTATAATTGTCCGTCAATCACGCTGAAAATACTGAACGGATTTTGATGTAATTTGGTATACGCTGACTTGGGTGATAGGATGTTTTTTTATCCTATTATATTTAAATTCGACTTAAATCCTATTATACTATAATTAAATGCTCCTTTGGGATAAAACCGGGTCGAGCCGCGGCGAGCGTCTAGTAAAGCAAAATCAAAAACTATAAAAATACAAATATATTGTCTTCTATAAAACCACAATAATAGACCAAGAAAGTATTACTACTCACTACATAGTTACACACAGTTAACATCAGTAGATCCTGCCGAGCTTTCAGAACCAGTTTCCTTCCTTGTCATTGAGAGATTGGCCACTCCTTTAAGAAAGTTTTCTTAATATGGATGAAGGTAGGAATGTTGCACGGAGTACGAGTTCTCTTATTCCATATATATTTCTTAGTGATGAGCAATTGACTTTTGGTTTAATAAAATTTCAATCAGAATTTAAGTTCTTTAAAAGTTTATTTTTATTTTTTTATTTTATTTATTTATCTTGGGAAACAAACAATACAAATATTCTTATAGATTATAGACATATACCATACACATATTAGCAAAGTTTCCACAAAAAAATTAAATACTTTCAATATAATGACATATTCAGTCACATATAATGTAAAGGATACAAAAAAAAAAATATAGAAACCACATGCACGAGTACAGTTTAAATTTAAAGATCACAATTACAATTAATTTTTTTTTCGAATTTTGTTTTTTTAAGTTTTTAAGCTTTCAGAAAAAATATCAAGGTCGCCGAAATTATTATTATAATTTTTACAAACAACTACTTTAGGTTTTTATCGGACAGCTACCAATCAACGTTTGGATAAACTATAAATTCACTTGCATTTGTAATTTTTCATAAGTCTTATAAAGAATTTAAATGGCACTCGCAAAATCAAAAAGGACATGAATTAATATTCTGTTACAATGAACACATTCACGCACGTAGTAGACTGTCCTAAATACTTTGGAAATAAATATTTTAATAGCGTGCGATATAAAATTTAAATCGCAAACAAACAATTACTCGCACATATTGAATACTCAAGTTCACGATGAACAGGTTGCGAATACAGAATGCTCACCCAATTATGAAACTGGTTTAGGAATTTGGAATAGAATGCCAATACCCATCGATTTACTTTCCCTTATGGTGATATCCTACTAAAGGTATGTTAATAAGTGGGTACACATTGTTTGCAAATATTCTGACCTTAAGCAAATACGATAAAAGTGGAACAATACTTATACCTATAAACGTTTCTATATAATCATCACCATATATTTAGATTTTGTTCTTTTTGTCTTCAATTCTCAATTCAAATGCTTCATATATATTGTTTTCATAGTATCTTAAATGCATTTTAAACGTTCTCCATTAAAATCAAACAATTAACATCTAATAAAACTGGCAATAACACATAACTTTCTATTCACTACTGGGATTAAATTTTATGGTGGAGATTTATCGCGCTATCAATCTTTATTATGTTGTTTGTGATGAAATTGCAGTATTTTTTGTTGGTTATTTAATTATGGTCGTTTGGTTTATTACAGCTCGTGGCAAGAAGAAGAAGTTGAAGCAGCTCCTCCCTCTCTTGGCTCTAGCTAAACTGAAGATCATGGCACTCATTCCTCTGTTCTTGGGTATCATCGCATTTGCTGCCGCGAAGGCCGTCCTCCTCGCCAAGGTCTCTCTACTTGTTGCTGGTATCATCGCTCTCAAGAAACTCCTAGCTAGCAAGCACCATGAAACCAGCTACGAAGTTGTAGCCCATCCTCATCATGAGGAACACTACGCAAGCAGTGGTCATGGATGGGGCAGATCAATCGACGAAGCCCAAAACTTAGCTTACGGAGGCCATATTAAGTCAGATTAAGGGCGTCGCACAAGGACCCGTTCTTGGTACTTAGTTGTTCTTAATGTATGCAAATGAAAAATGCGATGTGTGACATGCAAGCGAAACGAGTTATTTATTATTAGATTTAAGGATATTTATTGTGAACTAGTATGTAAACCCTTTGTAAGGGTCGTAGCGATGTTCGTTACTGTTGTTTTTGTTTTCAATAATATGTTCTGAGTTTGTATGGTCCCCTCGTTGTACTATATTAGTATATTTTTCACACTCTATACGGTATCCGTATTTGTGTATTTGTTATAAACAAATATTTTAGATACTTGATACTTATCTCTACTTTGATTTACTTCTATAGCTATTTTGTGATCTAGTCCTATAAGTTCTTAGATATGTATATGTAATGTATATATTATACCTATTATACGTATATTATATTTGTATGTGTTCATGTAGATATTATGAATATGTGTATATTTTGTAAATATTGTATATTTTATGTACAATGATATGTATCGATTTTATGCCTCCGAGTATCCGAATTTATATATTATAATGCATCGATATGACATTTCATCTCATCATTAATTTCTAATAATAATTATGTATGATAATTATTGTTTTTCATATTATCTTTCAACTTTTCGTCATTTATATGTACTTACTCATTTATATCTGTGATTCATTCTCTATTTATGTTTATTGTCTTGAAACGAAACTAGAAACCTCTCAAACACCAAAGGAGAAGTTTATTTATAAATAATATGCATCTATATTCCGTATCATTATACGTTTTATATCACCTTTATATTTATCATTATTACAAACCGATTCGTACAAATAAAGAACTGAAGAATAAGTTGTTGTTTTTATATCTTCTCCTATTTATATTTCCTAATACCATAAAGTTGAAGAATTTGTTTGTTTGTTGGTTTGAACGCACTTAAGAACTCCTGGTTCGATTTGATTTCATTTTTTTGCCGTTGGATTGTACCTACATGCATCAGAGTATAGTCTGCATAGCATAGGCTATAATTATGAGAGCGGAGCAACAATGAAAAAAAAATTCAGAAGAGGTCAAAATATACCCTTTGAGAGGAAACGAAGTTGCATGGGTCAACTAGTTTTGTAAAATATGAATGATTTTCAACCTTATTTATGTATAATCGATGCACATAATATAAAGCTGATCAGTTTGTTTGAACACGCCAATCTCAGGAAGTACTGGAATGATTTTAAATAATTCTATATTATATCTAAGTGATTCATTATCAATATTTAATAACATAGCTCTGTATATAAAACATATAAAAGTAAGAAAACATTTTATATTATTATTTTTATTAAAGCTTTATTATTTTGTAAATGTGTAATGCAAGTTTATCTTTATCTCAATCGGAGAAGAGTTTGATCTTACTAATTAAAAATGTTGTATTGTATTATGTTGGAATAGCATTGCCGAAGAAACGTCAAATGAATTGCATGCAAATGGCGGAGGCTCTTAATTCGACGATATATTTATGAGTTTGCTACTTCATAGCTATTTTCTAGGTGAACCGATTTTAACGATTCTCTTTTTATTTGAAATCTGGTGACTTCCATGTGGTCCCAACTAAATTTGATGTACATTTGAGAATTTGAAAGCGGGTAAGTGTTCGGTTAAAAAATATTATGATAGGCACATCAGAAACACAAAAAACATCATTAACACTAAATGCTTACAGCACAAACGTTAAGGGTAATTTCATAACACACTTAGCACGGAATGGTGCAAATTAATTATATATCATAATTATAATATTAATGTACATATAATATGTCAAAGATGTATATATAATCCCATGTAATATAACATGGAATATGAACTTTGTTGAAGTTTTCCTGAAAACTAACAGAAGATCAAAGTCGGAGAAATTACGGAGAAACATAACTTAAGCTTTCTGAACCAAACATATTTTTATTAGTGACGGTCTAAATTATATTGGCCATGTCTATTGCGGATATGGCGTTTGACATGTTACAAAAATTGGAAATTCTTAAACGATTCAAAGAAGAAGAGTAAGCATTTGTTCATGCTTGACAATTCAGTTTTATAATTCTGAAATCGTCGTTGATATATCTTCATACATCACTAATATTTATTACACTATTGCGTTGGAAATGGATCGTTATATATCAAAGAAAGTGTGTAAGTTTCACTGTTTATAAATCAAGAACGGTTGAACCGATTTTAATGAAATTTGTTACAAAAATGCTCTGAGAATTGAAAGAGGGCATAGTATAGTTTTTATCCCGAAGATCCTCTGCTAATAGGAACAATTTCAGGAAAACCCCTGATCTGTCTATCTTTTCCTTCGACTACGCGAGCGAAGCCGCGATCGCACACCTTGTATTATAAAAAACGGACAAAAAAACGTAGAGTAACCGACATTTTTATAGACAAGAAAAAGGCTCTAACAATAAATCGTGGGAGTCCCTTAACAAGCAGTGAATGAGTAAGCTAAATATAAAAATTGAAAAGGTTTATAAAATAACTTTGAATTATTGCCTTTTGTACCCCATAATCCTATCCTTCTAATAGTATAAATGTGAAAGTTTGTAAGGATGTGTGTGTGTTTGTTGCTCTTTCACGCAAATACTACTGAACCGATTGCAATGGAATTTGACAGGTAGACAGCTGAACAACTGGAATAACATATAGGCTTATTATCCCGATATTCCTACGGGATACGGACTTACGCGGGTGAAACCGCGGGGCGCAGCTAGTTCAAATATAAAGTAAATTTATAAAATAAAGCTTACAGTTTGGGGGCACCCCTGTAATGTAACCATTACAAAGATTCCTGTTTTATCCGAAGGGAGCATTTATTCGAGATAAAAAGTATCCTATCACTCAAGACAGCTCCTTCTCTGTCTGTATACCAAATTTTGTCAAAATCCTTTTCTGCGTGATTGACGGACAAACATCCAAACAAGAGAACTTTCACATTTATAATAATATTAGTGTAATTTTCCCATAGCTCCTGGCTATGCCCATAAATAGCTAGAGGACATGGTCTACTATTGCATTGAGTAATAGAAGTATTATTAGGTTGTACCTGCAAGTATTACGAACATTACACCTTACATTACAACTTTCTTAGTTTGGGAGTCACGTTTGAATGTAGGGTGACCAAATGTTATGGGCTTTTTTGTGATAGTGATATTTTTTGTAGATGTTCAAAACAAGAGGATTACTATTATGTAAATTGTGTTAAAATTGCTTGTTTTTTGGTTTCTTGGAGAAGTAATTATGAAAACTACAATGTTGTGTCATGTAGACATCGCTTATAACGACAAAACTATCTCATTTATAATAAGTTATGTCTGCTGTTCCTATTATGTTCCGTTTAACTACTAGTTCATGTTTGTAATGAATGTAATAACCTGATTCATTTAATTTTAAGAAGATATAAACGATACTGCGTGAATGATGAATTTGCCAAAAGCCGACATTAAGAATAAAAAATAAAATCAATCTGTGTAATATGCACACAGTCAATAACAGTTGACAAGTGACAGATATAGACTACATACATTCTACAGACAATAAATATATTTTGTTACTAATTCCTACAGTTAATACTGTTTAATATAAAAACATATTGATTTTATTCAAAATACACATTAATATATTATATTGAATTAATCTCTGGCTGTAATTAATGGACACCCTACTCCCATAACCGGATTTGTAGGCGTCGTGGGTGCATCAATGCGCTTATTTAACATACCATTACCTTATAAGCAAGTACTTATAAAATATACGAGACGCGTATCCGAATCGCTATTACGGAATTCGCGAACGCGGCTTTTTAAATCATCGACAATCAAATCATATAATTTAAATAACGAATCTTATAATTTTGCAAAGAAAATCAAATATTTGTAAGAAACGAAGAATATTTAAGAATGCATTTGTTTAATACATTGATATTATGTTACTGCATTTAGAAATTAAATACTTACTTTTTAAGGGATTTTAAACACGATTTATTCATTATAATAATATTATAGAAATGAATAAAGGGCGTTTTAAATCCGTTAAAAAGTTTTTAATTTTTAAATATATAATACTCGCGTAAAATCAAACACAGGGATTTTATTTAACAATGCTCATTAAGTCAATAAAATGATTATATATAAGTGTGCATTTTTATTTTGTTATTGACAAAACTATCATGAGAACATTAAACATATTTATTTGAAATTTGATTTACATATAATACAATAAGTAACCTTTTACATACATACAGTATACATCATCGCATTGAAATTATTACTCTCTCACCTTCACCAGTTAGACATCTTCGAATTTTGTGAAAGATCGTTATTTGTACATTGACATTCTTATAAGCATAAATTTATTCCCAGTGTAAATACGATAATTATTTCTAACATAAAAAAACCGTCTTCAAATTGTCAGAATTAGACCTCTTAATGGGACCACATGGGAGGCATTAGTTTTCAAATGACGAGAATCATATCACCTAGTTAATAGTAATTAGTTATCAAGAACGTAAATTAATAACTTCCTTCTCATTTGATTATGAGATAAACCAAAACGTTCGGAATACGAATCAACATATTAAACCACGCAGTGAGTACCACTGCCTACTTCGGCAGGGTTTCATATGATTTAAATATACGCATAATGACAAAACACATAAGCCTTTACCAGATTTAATTACGCCTAATTAATATGAATGATGCGCAAAACGGCATTTAAAGGAGCCAAGTTTTCACCGTTACGTACATCATTTGCAATTGAAAGATTTCCCTTCATTTAGACATTCTGTGAGTGCCCAGAGGCGATCCTCTAAGCATCTGCCAATTCGGTGCAAAACAATATAACCTCTATTGCATTAAAATAAAGGTCGATTCCATTCGGACCAGTAAATCACGTTGAATATGGACAATGAAGCAATGAAGCTCTCTCCAATCCAACTGTCATTGTTTGAGCCAAGTTTGAGTAGTGTCAATAGAAGAACTTATAGTTTAATAAACTTTTTGAAACTCATTGTTATTTAAATTCGAAATTATAGAATTCGAAAACGTATTATATTATTAATATGTTAAAGTTTATATTTCTTTATCATTACAATGAATGACGATTAAAATAAAATATTGTGTATTTACATATAGTAACATTAAAGGCAATGTATAATCTGTAGTTGATTTATAGTAACTGCTAGAGAAACTGTTAGCTAAACAAATGAATATAAGATAGGTCCATCTATTGTGGGAGTCTAGCAAGTTTCGGTACGAATTGGGCCAGCTCGCACCGGGGAAATACCACACCCCCACAGAAAACCGGCGTGAAATAATAGCTTGCTATTGTGTTTCGTACGGTGAGTGGGGGAGCCGGAGGCCTATTTTCTTCTCCTAGCCCTCCCCAGTCCATTCCTTAATTTTTAAGACGTAAATTCTAAAGAATTTGAATATCTATTGCTAATTTGATACCATCATCTGCAATGCCACCATAGCTTAAATAACACAGATATCAAAGCGGCTTCACCCGTGGTATATATATAGCCTTCCTCAGTAAACGGGCTCTCTAACACTGAAAGATTTTTTTAAATGGTAGCTCCTGAGATTAGTGCGTTCACAAACAAACAAACTCTTCAGCTTTATAATATTAGTATAGACACGTTATTATCAAAGATCGATAAAGCTCATTGAGAGAAAAAATTGCTGATTATGCTCGTCAAACTAAAAGATCTACATCGTGAAATTCCTGCTATGGTTCTAATGGACAATAACAATACAGACAGTCAATATAGCGAAATTTGTGTCGTGTCTGGCATGCGACCTCGACGCGTTGTGGCACTGAAGAAAAGCCCCATCTTAATCTTTCGGTTTTTGAGCGTACCACATGCAGCAAATGGCGAAGCAATATAGCAAAAGTGAAAACAAAAGTAATCGACTATTAAATCCGTGAAGATGTAAATTATATAATTGGGCTGTTTACATTCAAGATCTGCCCATACTTGTACACTTTCGCCGCAGTGTTATGACTCCAAACAGTCTAATCATTTCGATGGAATACAAATGTTAATTTTAGTGCCGATATGTGGAGCAATCATTTGGAAAGCTATTGATTAAAACTGTTATATGTTTTATTAAGTGTTAGCTGTATTTGTTCAATGAATAGTAGATGGTTGTTGGCTCGAATTTGTAGCACTTATTCCTCTTTCGTAGTTTATTATAGCTCTAATATGTAGAATAGCATATTCACGGTGAGATTTGGTGGTAAATTATTAAATGATGGAGGGAGTTTTGAAAATGGAATTTCGAATACTTTTTCAGTAAATGCCGATACATAATTTATGTTTTAAAACATCGCATAGATAATATCTGTTTCAGTAGAAGGAAGTAGCCGAAAAATAAAATGATTTTTATGCTTTTATTATATTCTACACTATTAAATAGATATTCTGATCAGCCAACATTTCATAATCTTATTTAAATGCCAATTTATTTGATTTGCATTTTCGATAAGAATGGAAAGTAATATGGTATTCCATTTTTAATATTATGCATGACTATTTTCTTAGTTTAAACAGCATCAGTAAAAGCATGTTAATATATTTATTTAATATCCATGTGTTAGATATTTGTTAAAATTATGAAATGTATAATGCGAAGTTAGTATTCATCGTGTGATGAGAATAATATAAAACGATCTTTTATTCGAGTCGAAACAGGAAAACAACACACAAAATTAATTGAGACTGAATATACAATTCAGACAAAAAAATAATTATGATTCACTTACGATAATCGTATCGTAAAACCGTATCAGCGTAAAAATTGACTTCACTTAGATGATATAATTGTTTTTAAAGCGTTTTTATTGCACATTTGATTACGACAATTAATACTTTCTTCCCTCTTATGCTTTTTTAACTGAATGAAGCACAAATTTTTTGATTGGTTACTAACAATTTTGGGGAATAGCTATTATGCGAGTAATGGATTTTAAATAACAGATATATTCGAGATTAAAAATCTTTGGGTATTACCACTTTACGTCGATTCAATCAGTAATAAAACACATCAACTGTTATGCATTTACTTGATTAGTAATAAAATTTTACATTTTAAAAATGTAACTTTCTTAGAAATAAGACTTCCGCATAGAACTGCGGAAACTGATCAAGCAATGGCTATTAGATTTCAGTAATAATCAAAGACACTTTTATATAAATTATAATTTAACTGGATTTCCGCCAGCGGCTTCGCTCGAATAAAAGGAAATTCCCATAAGAACGGAATGTTTCACTGCAACGAAAGGTAGGTAATTCTCTAGCCTCTTAACTATTTCCAGATATAAAAATCGTATCAAAAAATCACTCTGTTGCGACGTGAAAGAATGGCAACACACACTTTCTCGTTTATAATATTAGTAAGGATTTGAAGTTATATTAGGACAAAATATAAACTTAAAAGATAAAAGCGTTTATTTTATGTTTATTTGAGTTGTTTAGAGGAAAAGCCAACATACCCATAGTAAATATTTCAAACATAAATTTTAACAATATATGGCAATTATATATACTTAATTGTATAGATGTAATTATATTAGCTGCTTGCTCTAGCTTCGATCTTGCTGATGCGAGATACAAACAGCCTATGGCTCTCCAGAATAGTGTAGCTGTCTGATAAAATGAAGATTTGTACAGTCGAATCAGTACTTCCAAATATTACCTAAAAACATATAAAAATAGAAACCTTCCCTCTTTTTTAATATTATTACCATTATATCATAAACAAGGTTCTTACTTCGACGGATATTTTTTTTGTTTGTTTTATTACTTGATATCTTCGTGGATTTTTAATAATTATTTTTGATAGGAAATCGTTGACATTTGGACCTAATTTAAAATTTTAAGCGTTACCATTTTCGTATATATAGTAGTACCATGGTAGGACGTCGCTGATATCTATATATGTGTTGTAGAAAATAAGCGTTTTATTATAGAATAAATACTAACTAAGTAATCGTGAGATCTAACTCGATAAGATAGTAAGAAAGGTAAGATAGTAAGATCCAAATATAATTAATGTTTAGAAACAATATTAAGAACGGCATTCATATCATTAAAACGAAATATAAAAGTACTTCTTATAAATGGATAAGACAAAAACATCACATTATTTATCATTGATAAGAAATCTCTGCATAATTTCTTGAAAGTTTAATTTGTAGGCGCAGCCATGGATTTAAATTGTTACGCAGGTAATTAATTGTATTTTAAACAATTATTGTAATAGAGACTAAGACAAATGACGAACAATTATTTAAAAAAAAAACTAAGCGTTCAGAATGTTAAAGCAAGACCAAATTTTAACAATAACATTTTTTTTTTACGGCACTAGGAAGGTCAAACAAAAAGGTACCAATGCTGAAGCCGGTGCGGACCGCTAGTGGTTAATAAAGTTATTTGCGTGTAAAACGAACTACATGCAATGTGTCTTGACGAAATCTTGTAGAAAATTATTTCGCATATTCGATCACTCCAAAACATTCCATGCTATTACTATTAACTTCCTCGATAAAGCGGGTGAAGTCGCGTGGAAGAGCTAGCTGTTAATGAAACTTCTTTGTACAGTATAATTTTAGTGAGATTTGATAGTGACAGTTATGCATTGTTTTGGCAAAAAAAGAGATCCGTTCTCATGGGACAATTGTTTAATTATTTATTGTTGTGTGAGCTTTACTTGGGAATATAATATCGTAAAAATTTCTTCCAGTTTTTCGTGTGTCTTCAGGTGTATGAGAATATTACAATAGATTGTCTTGAATGAAATGAAATTTGAATAACAAATTAAGAGTTGTTACAAATAGTGACTGCGGCAATTAATTTATTAATTTTTTGCTTTGTAAATTGTTCTGCATTGAAACAGTTAGATGGAGATAAGAAGAAATGTATCATAATTTTTATTTATTTGTGTCAAACAGTTTAAGTTCACAGTTCAACAGTTCCCTTTATATATTTTAAGAAAATTCAGAAACATTATTAATTTCTTTTAATTACATACATTCATTCCCAGTTTCACAGCCGCGTAAAATAAATAACAAAAACAAACATGCGAATTTGCACTACCATAAACACCTAACATTTACGGCATCGTAAAAAAGAAAACCATTCATTCATTGCCCCAAAAATTTCACACACTATTAAAAACTTATGCTCACTAGTTACTCATAACATCTACTTAGGCAGTATTTCGTCACAGCACCGTGACATATGAAAATTAAAAGAGGGGGGAAGGGAATAAAACGAATGTGCTACATGCCTGTTTGACAATTGTACATTGAGCTAAGATGAGAGCATTCGTCTTTTTGTGTGTGGTGGCGGCGTCGGTTGCCATGCCAACCAGGGAGGATGGAGTCATGGAGCGGTTTGTCTCCACACTTCGTGACTGTGTGGAGACCGACACAATGCTGTGTTTGAAGGTGTGTTTAGTGCAGTGAACAGTGCAGTGATGAGCTTTGTGATAGGATCGCTGGATTTGGATAGATTTTGCCTTCCTTGAAATATACATTAGTGCTTGTATTATATCATTTTAATTGTTTATCCATTTGAAGCTCCGGCTTGTTTTGTATCAGCGCAAATCATATAAGCTAGCCAAAGCTTCTATTTATGGTAGATCTTTAAGCCCCTTTCCAAAATACTTATAGTATTGTTATTAAAACTAGTGATTCAACACAAAATAAATAATTAAATGAAGCGTTCCTTTGCTTATTTTCGAAACGAAGTCATTTAACTATTTGATGGTTTTGCGGTTCCAAGTATCCACAAACCGCAGCTAATTAATTTAGATGTTTTTTACCAAACCAGTTGAGAAACAACACTCAAGCTTTATTTTTTTACAGGAAAAAGCAATGAAGTTCACAGAAAATTTGGCAGTGGCAAAGGATTTGAGCCTGGTTGATGGCATTAACTTCTCCAGAACTGGGTCACCGCGCTCCGCCAGGAGCTACGAGCCCTTAGCAGATGATCCCAAGGCAAGGGAACTCCAAGTTGAGGAGAGGATCATGGACAACGTAGTCGACTTCCTGGATAACCACGTTCTTCAGCTGAGAATGCCCAAGTCCTTCACTGAGGATAATTCCGTTGAAGAAGAAGGTATGTTGATTTGTTAATGTTTCTGCGGATGACTTGCAAACGTACGATTCACAGTAAGGTTAACTGTAAAGCTTCTTAGCTGAATATCGTTTTTAAGAAATATCGGTGAATGATTGATATAATATGAAATAACATCCTAAATGTGGTTATAAAGCGAAATTTTTGAGAATGCATGTCAATTGTTTGTACTTTTATGGTTGATAATTGAAAGTGAGCTGATATGATTCTTTCTTTAAATGAAAAGTTATGGTTTTTCGTTTTTTTATTAATTTTTAAGTGGTAGCTTGTTAAATATATTACAATTAGTTGATTACACAAACAATAAAAAGTAGTGCATAATAGTTACGAAAGAAGTTTAGATTTTAAACAAAAAATACAATTAAATGAATTAAATAGATTATATTTGCTCAATGAATATTTGATACAACATTTGAACACATAAAGTATACAGTTATACACCTTAAACAATGACAATGGGCACGATAAGTCATATCATCTATAAAAACATCACGAAATAGCGCTATCGCTATAATTCGTGATGTTTCACTAGTGCAATTACTTTCGACGATTTCTAATTGTGTTTTTATAGCCATTCAGAAAGCTCTGTTTAAATTCTGACCATCAAATTTAAATGAAGCCTGAAATTATCGTTCATTTTGACCCACTCGGAATCATTATCAAACCAAGTCGTACCAAAAAGTTTAAATGTATCACTGCGTAATAATTGTATTAAAATTTCAAATATACTTTCAAACCAGTATTTAGCTTTATAATGCATATTTCCTATGTATAGCATTGGATATAGTCTTAGATAACTATTCAAGTCAAATTTAGACAGAAAGCGAAACGAAATAGAAAAGATCGTATAAATTAATACACAAACTTATGTCATATTTCCTTAGAAACGGATTAAGATTACATTCATGCTTTGGGTGTCACGTTGCATCCGCTTATATGAATTGAATCTATTAATTAAAATTAAATGATGAAATTTTGAGACTAGATAATTAATCTCTAGTAATGTAGACCACATTTCGATGTTAAATTGTAATTAATATGAATATATTTTATTCGATGTAATTGAATAATTGAGCGGTTTATAAATTATATAAGAGTGTTTTTTTTCCTGTTAGTCTCACTGTTACATTACATTCTTTGGTTAGGATAAATTCTCTGTGTTTTGTGTGAACTATTTTTTATTGAGAAATGATATTTCTTGACTAAAAACCTTCAAGCAACATTGTCTTATTAGTAACATTATTGTTCATTGATTTTGAACATATCTCATTATTTAATCGATATTTATATATTAGTCCATTTCTTGTTCTTATTATAGAGAACTCCAGTCACCTATGGGGATTATCTTTTTATATCGATCTTTTTTAAATATAACACGACGTTACATAAATTTTACGTAACATAATTAATTTATATGAAGATTCTTAGAAACTAAACACCCTAATAAATTGAATTGGATATTGAATTGCCTTTAAAACCACGTTGTATAGAATCTTATGTAAGGTGTACTAAAATACATGTCAATTCCAGGCCGTGGCAAGAAGAAGAAGAAGCTGAAGAAACTCCTCCCCATCCTGGCTCTCATCAAGCTGAAGTTAGCCGCTCTCATCCCACTCTTCCTTGGTATCATTGCCTTCGCGGTGTTCAAGGCATACCTCCTTGGAAAGGTCGCCTTTATTGCTGCAGCCATTGGGGCTTTGAAGAAGCTGCTAGACTCCAAACACTCCAAGAGCAGTGGCTGGTCTGAACCACCTCATGAGGAGCATGGATGGGAAAGCGGCGGCGGCGGCGGCTGGGGCAGGTCCCAAGACGCTCAAAACTTAGCATACGGCGCCCATATTAAGCAGGCATAAACCATTGCCGTAATTAATTTATTTGTGTGAATCTCTATTTATTTCTCGACCACCGTTTGTGACTGTGTGAGTGTGACAGTATTTTTATAATATGCATTCGATATTGTGCTTTAATCTTGACTGATTTATTTAGTCTATGTAGGTTTATAGTATATATCGTTTTTATATATTTATGTCCTTTTTGTATATATTCAATGATAAATATGTCTATGTTATGTATCTTGCTTTGTATCATCTTAATGGTATTTTTCGATGAATTCTATTTATATCTTACATATCTATTATTTACCAAATGTTTTAATATTTTGTTCCAAAGATATATGTGTATTTTTATAAGTTTGTATTATGTATATATCTTATTAAGTTATGCGTGATTGAGTGGACCGAGTCATATAATTTATTACAGAGTTATCGAGAGATTAAGTTATTAAAATGATAATTGTAATTGAAATTAAAATATGTACAAATTAAAGTTTTCGTTTCACTATCCCTATTCTGCTTATATTATATTTATTATGAAAGATCGTATATCATGTACGATACATAATAACCTAAAAGCTAAGTAAACAAATAGCTTTTAGGTTATGATATAAATACACTATTTATTTCATTTTGCCCATTAATTCATAGATTTTCTCGAAGCCTGGTTCTTTACAAAGACCAATCAACAATCACGTTTAAAAGTATTACACATGAAAATAGACTATTGTACTCGTTTTAAGTCGAGTCATGAACTCAGAAATCAAACAATACAAACCTGTTTAAGAGATCTCTGTGAGAATCTTTCGTAGAGAGAAAGTTATCCATCATTATACAATTTAAGAGATTAGATGTTAAAGTGTGAGACTAACAGTTTAAGATTATCTTTATTGTTATTTCATACACGGTTAAGTCCTGAGAAACGATACGTTATTTATTTTAACCTAGTGCTGCTCCTAGTTCTTTTTTAATTCTAAACTTGATTCTATAAGCGCAAACTTTATTTTTTATTGATGAACAATGCATTTGTTTTAAGTCAGTATTTATGCCGGACATAAATTTCTTATATTTATATATCATACATTTATAATGCTTTTCAAACGCAGTACTCATAAGCGGATTTAACCAAATATATTGCGATAACCGTTAATTTGAAGAAATTAAATACAATAAGGCTAATTATAAATCATAATCAGCGATAATTACACGCTTTCCTGGCTACAAACGAAAATAATCGTTATAGCACCTACAAAAAACACATTTTGGAATACATAACACGCGTAAATAGGACACCAAAGTATATATCACTTTCACTCTTACTATTCATATACACGAGATGATATAAGCGTATGCTGGACTTTCATTTTTGAGAAAAATATTTCTGGTTACATAATTCTGAAAGCGATCGGATCCTGTCTTACTATATTGATGAATGGGTCTTACGTTTTTAGCGTTCTGAGAAGTATACAGAACTGTCAACAGTGTCTAGCAAGTCTTTGATTCGTGGGTATAAATGCTTGAAGCTCATCACTTTTAAGATCGGCTTGTTTACTTCTTAAATTAGGAATGCCTATCATTTCCTAAATTTTATCATGTATGGCTCTCGGAAGTGAGGAAGAGCGGAAAGTTTTAGCGATTCCTTTAGACGTAACACTGCGTTTATTTTCTAGAACTTTCTAATACAAGTGGTGTAACAAAATCTCGCTGTTCTTTGTGGTAAAGATCTATGGCTAAATGCATTAGTTAACTTTCATTGCATCTCGTGTTCTGCGCATGCGTTGCGTTGATTTTAGCTATATTTTGTGCGCTTTCAAAATCGTCTGTAGCATACAAAACGCATGCAATTGCCATTTTTAACACTGTCAATGAATGCTTCCAGAAATGTCTCTTGGACATACAAACGAAAGTTTTGTATACAGTTTGAGTCTTTAGTATATGCTATGTGCGATTTGCGGATATTTGACCGTCTACAAAGAAACGACTGTAGTTTTTTGGGTTTGTTAGATCAGAACATTCGACTGGGTGAAGAGATTTTGATGATTCTTTTTTTATTTGAATGCTGATGCCTCCCGTGTTGGCCAATCAATATATATTATTATATATTTACTATTTTTGTACCCACATAAACCTGCCTAGCTTTCTGCCTATTAATGGAAAATGATAACTATCCACAAGTGTATGTAACGTGTATTTTTAAAAATATTTAATAAAAATACGTTTCATAATATTTTCACATCGGTTTTAAATGTAGACCTTAAATCGATACCTCAAACGTTCTTTTTTCAATTTCGCAAAAAATCGATTTAAAAACTTAATTAATTTAAGCTTGAAAGTGTTTGAATATAGATGCTACAACGCATGTAGCATGCAAGCGATCGAAGAGTGAAGAATAAGGATGTATTCCAAATAGAAACTCGGCTTTACACACGCTCCCAGAGTAAACATTTAACGGTCATTATTTGTTGTCCATATAATTACTAAACGTGACTCTATTAGAGATGATATTTCATATTGAACAATCTCGTACCATTGTAGAACGAAAAGGCGGCAATTTGAAAATGGATTGTTTAGATTTAGAAATTAAAGACTTTGAACGGATTTTAAACGTGTTTTTTCATTATATTATTAACCCGACGTTTCGAACATTTTACAACGAACGTGTTCACGGGAAGTCTGAAAACCGTTTAAAAGTCTTTAATTTTTAAATGTTTAATACTCGCGTAAAATAAAACACAAGAAAATGCTATGTTTATATTATATTCGATCCCTCAAAAGGATAAAATAATAGGTACTTCAAGTTTAATTCATCGAAAATATTTCAATTATTCAGTTTTAAATATGATGTTATAATTACTGGACCGATAAGTAAGCTCAAGAACAAGCTTTTAACTTAAGTTAGTTTAAAGTACTATCAGTTTAACTTAGAAGCTAGATTTGTAATAGTTAATCAGTCTTCCCGTGACCACGCTTGTTGTAAAGTGTTCGAAACGTCGGGATATTAATATAATGAATAGATCGCGTTTAAAATCCGTTAAAAAGTCAGTAATTTCTAAACAGTTAATCAAACTTAACATTCACCTTTAATGCGACCTTTTTCACTTACCACTGATAGAAGTACATATTTATTTGTCTTTAATTCGTTTGTTTAAAAAGCTTATAAATAAAACATCTCATCATCATCTAACGAATCTAAAATTTCACTTTCCCTTTTCAGGTATTACTGCTTTTCTAGTACATGCACTTCTAGATCAGTAGTTGCTGCAACTACCTTTATCACTTCGTCTACTTCTACTGGTATTATTAGTTTAGTAGTAATGCTACTATAAGTTCATATGAGTCAGACCTGTCAGAAATCACTCCCTGTGGAATGCAGCGACCCCAATGCAGGTTATAAATCTCCGCCACACCCTCTATAGGAAGCGGTACCATTGAGAAAGCTGGGATGAGTCAGTAGCACTTGGCCATCGAGAACTGTGACCTTGACGTAACGGTATCGCAGCGTGGGCGCACACGGATCGATTTGTTATTATATTTTGGTCAATGAATTGAATAAATATGATAATTTTTATTAATATAACATAGGATAGTAGTAAGTAATGAAAATAGTATAGTAATAAAAAATTCAGACCTAAAACGTTTCGTGTTCTTTAAATACATGTTTTACTAAATTTTACAAATAGATATAAGCTTTTTGTAACTATATAATGAAAAAAATTTAGTAACTATAATTAATTTAAATAATTTCAAAAGTGTTATAAATTTGGAAGCATCTTGTCTCACTTTGAAAAAAATAAATCATTTATTATCATAGTTTATATAATATAATTAATATTGAACAATTTAAAATGACAAATAATTGGGCAAGGAGCATGATCGTTTACTGTCCTTAAAATAAAATATTGTACTCTTTATACGTTTGAATGATATTAAAAAACAGTTGCATTGAGACTGCGTTTTTGAGAGTCAGAAGTAGAATTGATGAATGATGTCATATTTAACGTTCCACAAACCAAGTTACAAATTCCAAATAATTTTTATTAGCCTCTACCGAGAATCTAGCTTGTACCGTTCTCTGACACAATCAGCCTTGTATAAGGCAAAGCAAATAACTTTTTACAAGCTGTATAAAATAAGATGACCGTAATAAATATAGCTTAAAAATCTAGAAAACACGCTATAATATTATAGAATGAACTATAACAATGACCATGACTGATTGTCACTAGCTCTTATACTAAAACAGAGTATATATGCCAGGAAATTATTTAACTCTGCGATCCTAGCCAATGTTGTTCGTTGTCACTAAATCTTGATAAGTGTGCATTTAAATCAATTCTGTCCGTTTAAGGTGGGTCAAAATCTAGTCTAAAGGAGTCAGTCACATACAAACATACAAAAATACAGATGGATCTAATAAAAGCGTATAAAAGGTCGAATTTTTTACACCTAGTGTGACCCGACTGCCACGCACTTGGGTGCGGCACTTCGAACTTTCGTTCCGTTTTGCGGCATATTACAATGAACCTTACACGAATACCTTACGCATTGGAAATATCGCGGCATACACGTCTCTATCAGCATGCGATACGAGTCATAATGGCTTGTATACAATTGTAGGTCAATAAATTATATACGGATGTGAGTATTGCGTACTTTCTTAGTTACGTGGAGACGTTACGTATCATGATATCATTGAACTTCAGGTGTTTTAGTTATTCACTTCAGTTCCATTAATAATTTTGTACAAATTTATAAATAATTAACAGGAACGGATTCTCATTCTAGGACCAACCTACAGAGCGTTCCTTCGACGGGGTAACGGATTTATTTTTACATATACGTGGCCATGCGTGGTTCAAGGGAACATAGCGGAGTTCAGTTGGTAATCTACTATTGCAGTGGGAGTCATACGTAACCCAGGGCCTCTTCCACAAGCCAAAAAATGCACCAATTAAAAAAAAAAAGAATTTAGTTCCAATTCAATCCTTCAAGTATATTGCAGACTGCATATCACAACAGGCATTGGCAGTATATAAATGGTATGATCCGCCCGGTTAATCGGAGTAAAATATAGACAGTCCTAGTTCCCTGTCTCTGTACCAAATTTCATCCGAATCGTTTCATCCGTTCTTGAGTTATAAAAATATTAACCAACACGACTTTCTTTCATATCTATAGGATAATTTAGGGTACCTTTCTTCTTATATAATAAACTTGGTAAATGATAAAAGTAAATTAAGAATGTAGGAAATTTTATGACAATATATGTGTAATAAAGTTTAAAGTGTAGTAAGTTAATTTTTAAGGAACTTTTATTTGACTTTGACAAAAATAAGTTAAGAGCAGATTTAATTTAAATACATATAATAGCTTTTAATTCAATAAATGACATAAATACAACAAGAGAACTAATAATTCACTCCTAATGTTTTTCTAAGTGCTTCCCAAGATAGTTAAAACTAATGACATTTTACGAAAATCTCATAAAGTTCAAACAAGTAACAGTTAAGTAACGATTAAGCACAAGCAGATGCAAGTGTATTTATGTTAGTGTTACTGTTTATCATATTTTTGTAGTGATAATAGTTACTCAGAGTATTCCTATACATTTGCATATGTCGCCGTAAGATAATTATCTTAGCCGTTATATCACAAACTAGCTGCGCCCCGCGGTTTCACCCGCGTAAGTCCGTATCCCGAAGGAATATCAGGATAAATAGTTGCCTATATGTTATTTCAGTTGTCCAGCTGTCTACGTACCAAATTTCATAACAACCGGTTCAGTAGTTTTTGCGTGAAAGAGCAACAAACACATCCTTACAAACTTTCGCATTTATAATAATAGTAGGATTAACTCGCGAGAGGAGTAGTCTATCGGCAAATTGTAATCTATACTAATGTTATAAAGCTGAAGAGTTTGTTTGTTTGAACGAACTAATCTCAGGAACTACTGGTCCGATTTGAAAAATTATTTCAGTGTTAGATAGCTCATATATTTGAGGAAGGCTTATAAGCTATATATGTCACGGGCGAAGCCGGGGCGGACCGCTAGTCTGTATTATTTGCTTGCAATTTAACGCATTATTTTTCTCAAGATTGTAATCTGAATATACTTAAGTATGACGCAAAGAATTCCCCAAAAGTCGGTATTGTGCAGGTTGCATGTCGGCGAATTCTAAAAAGCACCAACCAGTGGGGCTTTAGTCGGTAGGAATCCAACATGATCCAAGACCTCTTCCCGGGAGCCATGGGTATCTATGCAAAATTTCCCCACTACATAAAAAAGCTTACATGTAGATGGAGCTTGGGATGGGATCCTTTTTTACGAGAGGAAATCCTTCATGGATACCCTGCTACCTCGGGGTAGTAGCAAGCTTATGCCGACTCTAACTGGCTTAATCTTCACGGTATCCTTGACGCTAGTAATGAGGCGTACCCGGGATGATGATGGGCGTTGGTGATTGCTTACCATCAGGCAAACCACTATCTCAATTACCTGCTATTACATAAAAAAAAAACTTCCTAAGGAAGGCACACGGTACCCCTCCATTTCCTCAAAACGACTCTATTTGTCATATCAGAATTAGGGATATAATAGATCAGATCTATTATTTCTATACAGAAATGTTGTTTTTATATAAGAAGCTTTAACCCAAAAAATTGGTTCATATTATAAGTGTTTACGAATCTTGTTTTATAATAAACATTGACTAATTTGGAATGTTACAGCTATCGAGATTTATTATACGAGGACCTGTGACCTAATAAACGTTCGCGCTGATTACTGACAAAAGATGGGCTCCATGCGAAAATCAATCATTTAAACCACCCGACCTCCTTCCAACTGCGAATATTTCTACTTTCACTGGCTGCATTGCATCCACGTAACTGATGTAACAATTGTCGCATGCCATCAATTATTTAATCGTTTTATAATGAATCACGGTCGCTCAGAACTCGACTGAAAATAATGTTCTATGACTTTATTGTACTAGTTTTAAGATATTATATTTTGGTTATGTTTTGTCACTACATAGTATGAAAAGTCGCTTTCTCTGTTTGTCCCTATGTCCCTATGTATGCTTAAATCGTTAAAACTACGTAACGGATTTCTTTTTCCATGAACTATCTGTTCAATTCAAGAGGAAGGTTTATATGTATAAGAACATCTATTAAACTACTACGAATTTAATGGGTGCGAAACCGCGGGCATTAGCTAGTACCTACGATATAAAAGTTAATAGAAGAATAAATGGGTTGTATTTATAGAACAGTTATTTAATGAAGCTTTTTATTACTGTTAGCTAATTTCCGGGATAGTATTTTTTTAAATGTATGCAATAAATGTTTTGAGTATAAACTCAATATCGTGCACAGATAACGTATAATATCGATTAAATTCGCTCAATGATCGTAACAACTACTTTACAAGCAATAAGGTCGAAAATTTGGTTATGAATATAAACTAATAATAAATCCACAATCGTTCACAGAAAGCTGACCAAACGATACAAATGACAGCTTAATAAGACCGTTGTTTCTGGCTACGACCTTACAAGATTTTCTTAAATGTCCAAAACCCTCTTATAACTATAACTATAACAGATTCAAAGTAGCACATTCTGAATTCTACAATTGTTTTAAGACAATGTTGTTAAATTTGTCATGTTAAGGAAACTTTCATACGTGTGCGAAACAATTTGTGAAAAGGTTTTATCTAAGACATCTTGTTTAAGGTCAACGGAGAAATTTTATTTATACAGAAAAAGGAATCGTATTTGCATAATATCAACATTCCTAACATTTCTGCTTCTCGACATACCTATCTGATAATATTTGGGCAAATTCTTCGCAACGATGAGGCTGGTTTTGTAAATATTTTTAGCAGTCACGTTTAGGTCATGCTAATATTAAATATCTGTTAGCTTTATGTATAATTGTATGGTATTTAAATTATGAATGGAAATATGTATGTCATTTGGCAATACTGATAATCTGAACCTTAATGTTGATGATATTAAAGTGATTTCTATTCTTTGTTTTCGATCTTTTGAGTTAGTTCAACTTATGACAAGCCTTAAATTAGGGGAAATATATTCTGAATATATGTACAAAATGGACTTGGACATAATATTAAATAAAATGGTATTATTTTTGCCAGTATCACTACTACCGTTATTTCAAAGCTTTTAACAAGCATTACAAGGAAAATGAGAAAATTCCATGTGGGAGTCGAGTACGTTTCGCCACGAATTGGGCCAGCTCGCACCAGTAACGATACCAAACCTCCGCAGAAGATCATCTTGTAACAGCAACATATGCTTCAGTGTTTCGTAAATTCCCTTATCCTTACTCTTTTCAGACCATTTCCGTATTCATGTCATCAATCCTTTTTTCTTTACAAGCGGGTAATACATTTGTATGGGCCCCACCTGGCTACCCTATTCTTACAAATATTATAAATGCGAAAGTGCATTGGTTTGTTCTTCTTTAAAGATAGTTTTATTATATGATTTGGTTGTTTGTATAGAATGAGGAGGGTGTCATATACGACCGTTTTTCTGGGAGTCACAGCCGCTAATTTACATTGACAACGCGATTGACGCCACGGTTATTTATTTATTTATTCATTTATTTATTTATAATACTTTATTGTACAAAACAGAAGTAAAGTTGATACAAAATAATGGCACAATGATATTTCGTACAAAAGGTGGCCATATTGCTAGATAGGGCACGGCTTAATAGATAGTAAGACAATAATAATTGTTTACAGTAAAAATATCCATGTAATATTTCACTATTACACAAATGTAACATTTCATTGTGGTAGTCGAGCACGCTTCGGCACGAATTGGGCCAGCTCGCACCGGGGAAGTACCACACCCCCACAGAAAACCGGCGTGAAATAGTGGCATGCCACTGTGTTTCGTACGGTGAGTGGGGGAGCCGAAGGCCCGTTTCCTTTTCTTCACCCATCCCAGTCCATTCCTTCTTTCCAGTCTTTAATCCTTTCCTTTTCCCTTACCCATAAAAGCGGGCAGCACATTCGTAGAGGCACTACCTTTGCGAATGTTCATGGGCGGTGTTGATCGCTTACCATCAGGCGAACCACCAGCTCAGTTGCCCGCAATGACATAAAAAAAAAACACTAATGATTTTACTCTACGCACGTTAAAACGTGTATTACCGTGCATCATTTGATATTGATAGAATGAAATGAATTGTCATTCAAATCAATTGAAAGTTACAGTATATTTATGAATGATATATTATAATAGACCGTATGTAAGGGTTCCGGTAATAATTTGGTTGCTCATAAATATATTTCGGAAAGAGTGAAAGTTAATCGCATCCACACCTGACAGCGTAATGTAAATTTTATCGCACTATGATTACAAATTTCATTCACAAAATGAATATTGATTATTTTTTTAATGGAGGCCATCTTCTTTAAATACTTTTTGCGTCAATTTAAAAAAAAAGTAATATTCAAGGAAAATGCAATTTTTCAACGAACACGAATTTCATAAAATGATTAACTTTCACTTCATTACATAACACTTAAATTTCGAATGCAATTAAATCATTTTTATGGTTTCCTATCGACAGTAAATGTGATTCAGATACACATTGCTTGTAAGTTTATATAATACTCCAATATTCGTTATATTGATAAAATATACTAAATATACATTTGAAATGTTACTGTCACTTATGTTTCAATTTATTTTATTACATACAGAATCAATTAATTAATCATGTTGAGGTTGAAACCTTATGATGTTTGTAATGATTTTAAATAAACATAAAGATATATTAGAACAATTTGGTTCAGAAATGTATTATAAACGTGACGTATAGAAGAATTTCGTAGAAATGGACAGTGACACTACGCAGAAAGTCATTTTCTAACCATAAAAGTGACTTTACCGGTTTTACTATAGCCTAGCGTGACCCAAAAATTGTTATTAAAAAAATAGCTACATATTAAATTAGGCATGTTTATTCAACAGTGTGCTAGTCATTTTTATATAAGATTTAAAATTATTTCTTTTGTAAAAAATTAGAAAAAATATTTCAAGAACGCTGAGTATACCAAAAATCTCATCAAAGAATTGTTAGTTAATGTTTAGCAATCAGAAGTCTAAGATATAATTTATAATCAGCATACAATAGGCGCTTAGAAGTTAGATTGATACAGCGAAGAATATGTCAAATTGACACTACATTACGAGTTTTGTTGATGCAACACTCTCACATTCGTACAATTTGGCATCTATTACGTACGTGTTAAGTGATATTTCCGCTTGCAGCTACTTTATGGTGTTTAGTACATAGGTTCGAAAAATCAAACAATCACACTTTTTCTTTCGTTTCATTTACACCGACATAAGAGTGCGTATTTATTTCGTTGTGAACACACTTCGCTTTCTATCCAATATTTATTTTTCTACTTATCCTTATGTATGGAGTCTCATCAGTTAGCGTAAGTTGTCAAACAGTGCGCACATATACGTCATTGTACGCAATCTTAAGTGGGGGGACAAAGGATAAATTCCATGACAATTTTGGGATGATATCATAACATCTCCAACATTGCATCTTGAAGTGTTCTGTAGTGCTTTAACACAATACAAACAATGTGGAAGATAATTGCCAGTTTAGCCGTTTTGGCGTTGGTGCGAAGTAGCCCAGTGGAATATGGAGTCGGTGAAAATATTGTTGGTGCAGTATCGGAATGTATCGACAATGATACATCGTTGTGCTTAAAGGTGACTAGTGTTTTGTGCTTGTGAACGTGAAGTGATTACACAATTTAAAATAATAAGTGCCTTATAATGCCTATACCTTTGACCAATTATTAGATTAAATTCCATAGTGTATTCTTCGATTACAGTCTTGAATATATTGGCATTAATTGTAATCGATATCCAAGGTACGTGAAAAGTCATATAAATTAAAACATTTTCATTGTTACAGGAAAAGGCCCTGAAACTGACCGAAAAACTAGCTATCACTAAAGATGTAAACCTTCTCGAAGGCCTGACCCTGGTCAATACTGGATCGGTGCGATCAGCAAGGAGCTACGAGCAATTGTCTGGTGATCCCAAAGAAAGGGAATCCCAGATAGAAGAGAGGATCGTCAACAATGTTGGAGATTTCTTGGACAATCACGTACTGCAGTTGCGTTTGTCAGATGGCTCTGAAGAATCCAGGGGATTGGATGAAGAAGGTATATTAATAAGATATTTCATATGCCTTATAACATAGCCATACCTTTATAGCTAAATTATTTGAACTACTATTGTACATTGTTACCCATATCACACTTATTACCCAAAACTTCCTTAAATATAGTTTCAGGAATACCTTCATTACAGTTAACTTTATTCGATATTTATTATCTTAACTTATTCGAAACAATAATCAATACGCACTGTTATGCGACATGAAATGTAAAACAGAGTAACCTATTACCTGTAATTCAAAAAGACATTGAGTTCATTGTATTTTAATTTTTAAATATATTGCAAATACTAAGGCACTTGTCAAATACTAACATATTTAACTGAGAAATTACGTTTAATTTCCAGGCCGTGGCAAGAAGAAGAACAAGAAGAAGCTCAAACAGCTCCTCCCCATTCTCCTCCTCCTGAAACTGAAAATGGCCGCTCTCATCCCACTCTTCCTTGGTATCATCGCATTCGTAGCCGTCAAGGCAGTGTTCCTGGGCAAAATCGCATTCGCTGTGAACGCCATTTCCCTAATCCGTAGACTTCTATCTAAAAACAACCACTCATCTGGTGGCGCACTTTCCTTCGCCCCAGCTCATACAGAGGAACACCCTGGATACTCCTATGAACCAGCTCAGGGCTGGAGCAGGAAGGTCAACGACGCCCAGAGCTTGGCCTACGCTGGACAACTTACGAATTAAATGAATAGTTATGTGTGAATGTGTGTGTGAATGTATTTATGATTGAATGGTTGTCTTGACGAAGTACCTCAAATTAAATTATTTATTTATTACAATAAATTATAATGAATTTATTTGATTTTTTTATTCATGTGTCTACACTACACACACTACAATCTTTCAACACAAAAAAAAAAATATATACAAATCTTGTTCCATTCATGTTTGAACTTATCAAAGAAAAAGGCATAGTAGTAAAGTTTTAAATTATATGGAAATAACTATGTCATTCACTACGGCATAACGTCTTCTCAGGCTTCATATGGCATCAATTACTTTAAAATGTTAATGTCGAAACAGAGAAGTGGGGACAATTTAGATAAAAAACTGTTACCAATCAAGCGGTTCACACAGTCGATTTCGTTTCGCTTAAGGACGTGGACCCTTAAAAATAAAAGTAAAATGAAGACCATTTTGATATTGCTCAGTGTGGTGGCGACCGTGTATTCTGGGCCTATAGCTCAGGAGGATTCGGTTATGCGTTTGGTTGTTGGCAATTTTGTGAATTGTATGAGCAGTGATTTGAACTTGTGCCTGAAGGTAATAGTGATTGTGTTTACATGGATAAAAGTGCATTGTGATATTATAGTGCATGACAAAGCGATCGCAATCAATTTAATTCGAGATTTTAATTTATATGTTTTGATACACTCGTGCATTGCACCTGTACTGAAAATCGTAATGGACTAATTCAGATCACTTTTATATCAAGTTGTAGCCGGATGACAGTAAATCAGTACTTTTGGATTTTGCATGCATTTAGAGCATGGAATAAATCATTTTGAATCACATATATCAATCTTCAACAATGAATTAATTATTTATTTTTTTTAGAAATAAGACTTGTTAAAATAAAATTTATATTTCAATTGCATGAGAAATTAAACTATCAGTTCAACAGTAATTTCAAATATTTCAAATAGACCAATGGACATTATGAAATCTTAAACCATAAATCTTGATAGCATAATTTATTTTCAGGAACACGCATTGAAAGCAGCCGAGAGGTTAGGTACAGTTCGCAAATTGAACATCATTGATGGTCTTACAATTTATAACAATGGTCCACGTGAGTCCAGGAGCTTAGAAGCATTGTCTACTGAACCTGAGATCAGGAACAAACAGGTGACTGAAAGACTTTGGGAGAGCACTACCGACTTGCTGCAGAAGAGTGACTTGGAGGTCAGCTTTGCTGGAAGTGACGATGAAGAAGATGAATCTAGGTCTATTGATGGTATGTTCTGATTTTATCTCGCTTAATATGTAAGATAACTACTATATAACTAGACAAATAGTCTCTTTTCGCTGTAATAAAAGGTTTATTGAACATTTGTATGTAATATATTGAAAAATGATATTGGTTACTTGGACTGTAAAATAATGTATAATCTATTAAAGCCCAGAAGTTAATTGTCATATTGGTAATCGCTATACTAATCAAATCAAGGCTAAGACGTAGAAATGTATCCCTTCAAACATGCTGTTATTCATGAAATAGTGACTCAGCCTAGATATCTCTCCCTCACGCCTAAACCACTAAACTTATTTTGATGAAATTTTGTACAGAGATAGTTTAATACTCAAAAAAAAAAAAAATTATATTCCGTAAGTACAACGGATACGGATCTATGCGGGCAAAACCCCGATCTGTCTATCTATCCTTTTATTTTACTTGGCCCATTGGTACTACATACTAATATCATTAACAATATGATAGTATTGAGGCATTAAAATAGTTTAAAAAGTAAAAAGTTTCCGATGAATCGATATCAAGGGTCAAATATTAATAAGAGAAATGGTGATAAATATCCCGTTGTGTGATTGCGTAAGAGTGAAATACGACATGGGGACAAAAAGTGTGTCAACGAGACTGGTTTTTGGATTTAAAAATTTCACCAGTTTTTATATCAAACTTCACTAATTGTTGTACTGACCAAACGGTTAAAATACGAGAGGTGTCGTATGATTTTTTGTTTTTTAATTGAAAATTCGATTCGATTGTAATATTTGGATATTGACTATGATTGATTTAAATATAAGGAATAAATGATCGAAGTATTCAAAAGATAAAGGACACTAATTATTTATTTCTTCTATTGAAAAATAATACTATCTTATCATGTATATTAGAAAAAAATAAGTGTAATTCTTAGTGCTGTCCTACAACAAATAGATTTCATTGATGATTTATGACGCTGCACACATTATATTATGCGTTATTCGTAGCTTTATCGACTATCGATACGTAAAGTCACGTTTCACTAGCACACAAAGTAATATGAAAGCTTTGACATACTCCTTGTCATTAATTACTGACATTGTTCATATGTGTGTTAGTGAGTCTTCTAATTTCACCATTCTTATAATTTTTACTTCTCACGCGAATATGTGCCATGCGTCGGGTTAATTACGATTAAGATCACACACAAGATCGTTTGTAGCTATTACAGATTTATCTCCTCCCTAATCTTACCAGTGTTATAAACTGTATAAGAAAAAATTTAATGTGAATTTTTTAACTATATTGCTACGACCATATCTTAAAGATTGAATTTTACACGATATGGTCGTGGCAATTAAATTCTATAAAAAATCGCATTTGGAAATCATCTTTACAGCTATCTAAAACATTCAACTAAGATACAATGATACATGCAGTAAAGCGGTATTACCAAAAATATAAAGAGGAATAACGTGTGTAGAAATTTAAATGATTCATTCTCATCTCATATCCAAGTTCTGACTTCTTTCTGACAAAATTAGAATGAAATAATGAACAGTTTATACTCGTCTTATATATTGCCTGATCAATTTTGTAGTCTATTGATTGATTATTAAATATCCGTTTGTCAACAGCTGAAGAAGGTCGCGGCAAGAAAAAGAAGCAGTTGAAGAAGAAACTGAAGCTCCTCATCCCTCTAGCTATCTTGGCTAAAGTGAAGGCCGTCGCTCTGGTTGTCCTAGCCTTGGTGGTCATTGCTGCATCCCTCTTCAAGTTGGCTGTCCTCGCCAAGATCGCATTCATTGCTAAGGTCATTGCCATTGTCAAAGCCCTCATTGCTAAGAAACACGCTCAGGAAGAGCACACATGGGTAGCTCATGAGGAACACCCCCAGGTTTCCCACGGTGGATGGGAGCAAGGCTGGTCCCGATCCCGGACCGAGGCCAATAACCTGGCCTATTCCGCCTATCAGCAGTAATTTACCAAATAGTTTGAGTTAAGACGTGTGAGTGGTAATTTATTTGTATGCGTGTGATTGCAATTCCATTATGTTTCTCGTTTGTTTCTCTTGCCGCATTTTTTTCGTTGTTTCTTGAATCGTATTTGTGATATTTTTTTATACATTATCTATTTGTTTTATGTATTTATTTAGTATGTTTTTTTTATAATGTTTAAACATTAATTATTTTTATTATTTATATTTATCGTTATATGTTTTATATATCGTATCGTATTATATATGAAGTATGTATAATATTTTATTTTTATATTTTATATATTTATCTATTGAACGTAACTAATTACTATTTGATTTCTTACGTAATATTTTTATGTATTTTTATATATATGAATGTAAATATCTATGTATATACCTTGTCTTGATCTCTTTTTGTTTGTTTTTATGATTGTTTTAGCAACACAGTATCGTGTATCACGAGATATGAATGTGGACTATTTATTGTTTGTTTGTCTTTCAATAGTCAGAAATAAACTGCATTATTTAAAAATATTTATTTTTTTATTATTCTCCCTATTATGTGCTTAATAATTAACAAAATTAAAAACATTTTTTTCCTTAACAGAATTTACGTTCACCTGACATCATTTCAATATAAAAGTGCTATTGAATATTTTTTCCATTAAATATTACAATTTTTAACAAAAACCTGAAACGCCTTCAAATTGTTAGAACTATTTAAATGTTAAAGGTATACTAGCCTTACACACAAAAAAGTTATTATCAAAATCGGTTCACCCAGTCGAAAGTTCTGATAAACTTTGTTTTGAAGTCGCTTGAAAATATCAGTCAATGGATGACGTATTTTTTAATTTCGTATGAGCATCTTACGCGCACGGTCCTGTCACAAGCTATAATTTGTCATAATATATATATATATATATATATATATATATATATATATATATAGGACAGTTTATGTTTGTTGTTATTTCAATAACGGTAAATGACTCCCCGAGCGGAGACGGGACGTGAAGCTAATAATATTTAATATCAATGTTGTTAACACAGTAATTTTCAATTAATATCCCGAAACATGCTACACGCAAAAAAAATATATAATAAAAACGTATTCATTGAAAAACTTTAATCAGTTTTTAGACAACCATTCAACTTTAAATTGTTAAATTACATATCAACATGGTACCGAATTGTCCAGATAGATGAATCGCAAAATATTTATCTTTGTGAATGTACACAGCTTTATGATCTACTAGCTGCACCCCGCGGTTTCACCCGCGTAAGTCCGTATCCCGTAAGAATATCGGGATAAAAAGTCCAGCGATCTATGTACCAAATTTTATGGCAATTGGTTCAGTAGTTTTTGCGTGAAAAAGTAAGAAACACACACACATCCTTACAAACTTTCGCATTTATAATATTAGTAGGATAGGATAAGATAGGATGGATAGGACAAGCAGGAAAATGAGCGATCAAAAACAGAATATAAATAAATAAATAAATAAAATATTTTAGGCGTCTTAAAGCAGTTCTTTTCAGGGTATTTCTTTTTCAAGTCGTTTAATAATTCATTACTTATTAGTATTGTAGCTGTGGACATAAGAGAGTACAAAAGTGCCAAACAATTGCTACTTAATACGCGTTTTTGTGGGATAGCTCTCCGCACCACCTCGAAATAGAGTGAGTGTGGCGGTGTTTTTATATAAAAGTAATTAATAAAAAAAGCATCATGAGTATATTCGGCTTTAACTGAAATGCGAGCTTCAGAAGAAGAGAGACACCCAACACAAAAGCAACTGATGTCTTTACATTCCAGTTACCTGATACATACAAGATATATCGTTAAAACTGCGTGTTGGACTTTATTGTTTTATGAATAAGCAGACAAACGCAGGAGCAGGTGGGCCACCTGATGTTAAGTGGTCACCACCGCCCGTACTTTTTGTATTACAGATGCTTTGCTAGCCTTTAATATAAAATAGGTTGTATATAATAGGATGCTTAAATGAATCATTATGAATGTGTAATAAATTTTAATATTTGAATTAAAAATTGTGTAATGATTTGTGGAAAAGGCAAATACATATGAAATTGCAATAAAGCTCTAATTTGAATCAAGGTTTATACCGAATTGTTTTCATCACCTGCACCTTAGGGCAGAGATCTTGTCTTGTCTGATGATCCTTGTCTGTCAGAGATCGTATACGACGATCTCTGACGGACAAGGATCATCGATCGTATACGATAAGACCGTCTTTTATGCAATTTTTTGTGACTTTCTCTGCATTTTACTAAGTAACTTTGGTACAACAAGAAATAATAAAATATTTTGTGATACAGATATTCAAGCGCCTAATAAGTTACCAGAGCAATAACGCCTTGCGCAATCGCAGATGAGAGCTTTCTCCTTTCTATAAACTCGAATTCAAGGCCAACAAAAGCAGTGCTATTTATATTTAATAGGCACTTCTAAATATATGTTGATATTATGTACGAATTATGAAGGAAATAACAAATAACGTTCAATAAATATCATATACGTTTTATTATATGTTAGGTTTAATACGCATAAATCCAGAACAGAAATTCATGTCATAATCCGACGTTCGTATTACATGAACAGTGAACATATTTTTATAATTCTCTTTTATTTAGAAGCTGGTGCCTGCCATGTGGTCGCGTTTGAATTTGGTCTAGTGCTGACAAATTTATTTTCGATTTAGTTTATCGCGACACTCTATTTTCATAAAACTTTTATATTTAAAAATATAAATTGCCCTAAAGTTCATAGCTTATCGTAACAGAGTCTATGCAAATTGAGACAAAAAGTGTTTTAACAAAAAATTCATAAATATCCTCATATTATTAGCATTAAATAGTTGTATTAAAAGTAGGATATGATAAGTCGTATGTTTCAAAAATGTTTTCGCATCAAGCTGATATTATTAGAACCTTATTTTTCCAATCACAAACTGTTCTTGCATAATCGTAAAATGTTGCCATGACAACAGCCACGGCCGTCTTGCGCTAGCGGCACGTAACGGTAGTGAACTTGGCACTGATACAACCTTTGCAGTCAATTGTGAAACCTACGTATTTCAATGTCTCTCCACTAGATGGCGTGGAATTAAAAAAGTTTGAGCTTTTTAAAGCTGAGGAGAATATTATCACTTTTCATAATATGAATAATGAAATGTTCTAAGAGAGATAATACTCCTTAAAGTATATGAGGACCTTCAATCTGTATAATCATTTGTGAAAATGACTAATAGTACCTAATACATTTTTTTTCTTTTTATCAGTGAAACTCTACTCTAGGGATATACTCATTTTGACGAAGAATCATATTGTTTATAAAAGATTTATAGAATGAAGTAACTCCATCTCATTTGCCATCCCATATTATTAGTAACTGAATTATTTTAGTAGAGTTCTGGTATCTGGAGTATAGGAAATCTCGGGATTGGGATAAGGGGTTAGGAGACCCCAAGTTTAGTTGGGAAAAGAAAAGAGAGAAATTGCCTTATTAGGTACATAATATACGTAATTATATACTATAATCGAAAACGTTATTCCTATATCCATCAGTCTAGTCCTACCGATGCAAATAATTATTTGAATTATTAATTACGTTCATAATGCACTATAAACTCAATAAGCTTTGTACTAAGCTGTACCAAATAAGGAACCTTGATATGTATTTCCCTATGATATAACAATGTGAATAAAATTGACTACATAATTCATACATTGCTATTATTTTGAAAGAAACTTGAACTAGAAGGTTTAATGTGAATGACCCGAGGATTATACGCAATGTATTCAATTGTGTAACAATTTATATTCTCAGAGGCAGTTTTGCATTGACCTTTGCATTCTGTTTACTTTCGAGTTTTGCGGTCTGTTGGCTGTATACAGTTCTTAGTTTTAAAAACAGTCTAGCATAGGTTGTGTATGAAATTCTATCATAGTTATTTTGTATTTATTTGAAGAACAGTAATATTTTTCTGAACTGGTGTGTCGCCTGTTGGAAAGCGAATATCACTGCCTGTCTGCGGAATAAAGGAATCACTGGGAAGGGTAACCCAGTCATAGGCTCGGTGTCCAGCTCACCAGTCAACGTTTGAAACAGTTTTCTGATCTTCTATATGGGTGTGACCTTCCCTGGTGCAAACTGCGGTCCTGTTCGTACCGAAACGTGCTCGACTGCCACATTGAATAAAATGAGTAAATATTTTTAAATTAACAGTTTGTTTTGTCGCACTACCTCGAAATCGCAGTCTATTATAATAACATAATGCGTTGCTTATTGAGTAATAATAGTGTTAACCAATTGCATAATACTATATTACAATACACTTTCACACAAGGTTATCTATCCCATGGGAAAGTTCTCTATTTTTAGCTCAGCTATTGTATAACAATAGAAATTCAAACATGACATAGCTAAGATAGTTGTTATTGATTCATTGTTATGATTTTTCTGTATTTTAAAACTCGTTTAGCCGTATAAAATAAACAATCGTATAGAAAGCAAGAATTTTGATTGTATGCGATAGATCTCTTGAGATTTAGACACTTGGAAACAAGAAAGCATTGATCATCATAGTGATTGTATTTAATTTTATTTATTATCTAATTAAAATTAAATACAACCATACCTGATCTAATTAAAGAATTAAGAGAATGTCATTGATTTTTTTTATGTCATAAGCGGCAACTGTGCTGGTGATTCGCCTGATGGTTAGCTATCACAACATTGGCAGAGGTAGTGCCTCTGCGAATCCCTACTCCCTTTTAAGGGGAAAGGGAGAAGGAAATAATTGACGACTGGAAAAAAGGAATGGACGGGGACGTGCAAGGAAAGGAAACGGGCCTCCGGCTAAATTCTTATGAAGAAACAGATTAGTTACATACTTAATTATTATTCAATTGATTTTTGTGTGACGTAAAACATGTTAGAGTATTAACCTTTAATGTATTTCTTTTGTAACAAGCCCGCTAATATGAATTAAGGAGTTTGAAACAGGAATATTTATTTTAATTGTTAGTAGTTTTAACAATGGATTGGGCTTCTGTGCTTAGAATTACAACAGATATTGTTATTATTGCATCCCAATAATACGGCATGGCAGAAAAGCAAGATATAAAAGCCGCAAAATAAAGAGAAAAATGAAATCACATCACAAAGATAAAGGGAAAATGTAATTCAACACCGATCATTTGATTACACCACTTATAAATTTCAACTTTCACATTTAATGGAGTAAACTATAGTAGATACTCGAGGAGCGAGTTTTATGACACAATAATTCATATTTCATGTGCTTTTTGAAAGTAAGAGTAGCAAGAATGAACTAGATTTGAAGAGTAGAATGAGTTGTTAGTATATGGCATACGTGCCGGGTTTATGAGCTTGAACATTTCAAAGTAAACTGCGCGTGCTGTCGCAAAATGTCATATGACATTGTTATTCATAGCTTATTGATGTTGAATACAGCTGAAATATTTGAAAAAAGCATGTCATATGAGTTGCTATCGCCTAATTACATAGGAAATTATAGTACTTGCAGATATTTAATTATTTCCATTTCTTTTTTTTTGTTGTGTATAAGAAGGTAACGTATTATTCACAATAAATATGAGGATATATAAATATGCTGAACTAGCTGCGTCCCGCGTAAGTCTGTATTCCGTATGAATATCGGGATAAAAAGTTGCCTATGTGTTATTCCAGTTGTCCAGCCACCTATATACCAAATTTCATTGCAATCGGTTCAGTAGTTTTTGCGTGAAAGAGTAACAAACATACACACATCCTTATAAACATTCGCATTTGTAATTTTAAGTAGGATATACTTATAAAACACAAATGCAAAGCTTATCATCAATATAAGACGCAATATAAGACGTCTGGCGTCTTTAACGTTTGACGTTTATTATTAAAATAGTTTTGAAAACCTGCGACTTTGCCTGTGTGGTAATAGGAAAAGATATACAGTCCCGGAGCTTTCCCTCAATAGTTTCCGGTCCGATTTGATTTTAGGGATAAAACCTATCCAGCAATTTGTACCGTTTCATCCAAACCGGCTTATTTAGGCGTGGGAAAACAAACAAACAGAAGTTACTTTCGCATGTGATTTTTGAAGACATAAAATAAACATATTATTTAGACCAAATAATAATTACAATATCATTAATTGTTCCCTGCTTTGTGATGCTAACTCGATACCTCTAGTATGAATTATTATCTAGATGCCTTACGAGCGAACTTAGCCCTTCGAATATATTTAAATTGTACATATAACGCTCATAACTCAAAATATAAAGAAAGTATAAAAAGGTGCGACACATCGGCTACGGGCCAGCCTTCTAAACACGTGATCCATCCACCGTGTCATTGAATTAGAGCCACAAATGTTTCGTAAATTGAATACAGGTGAACCGAAGCTCAGCATCATTGACCACCAAGATGAAATTGGTTAAAACGCGAAACCAACTGTAGAAAGCCATAATCGTAAACCGGTTTTGTAACACGTGCCGCGGTATGCGAGATTTCTCAACTAATAATATACGAAATTAACATGTGGAACGAACGTAAATAAAGCAGAGAGAGTGTTTTTTTTACAATCATTGACATGGTTTTAAGGGCGGAGGTTAGAACTGAGAGACGGCAAGCTTCGAATAACGTTATAATGGCTGCTTGGTTGTAACATTACTAACATAAAGCAGTCACTAATCCTCTGTTATCCACTTATTAAGACTCGTAATTTGTGCTGTTTTTAGCACATATTTAATAGTTTCTTCGGTTGTTTTTTTATCGGAGCACAAAAAATGAATGAATACCGTCTATACCAGATCTCATCATCATCATCCCATACTTATTCCCGCTGCAGGCGTCTTTTAAGTTCGACAAGAACTCACAATTTAAAAAATGAGTCATTAATATATTGTGCATGAATATAGGTAATGTTCATGGATTAGGGTTGCATTGGCATTGCAAATAATTCAAGTCTCTCCTAGTGGCAGTTGACTGACCAAAAGCATATGCTTCGATGTTTTTCTGTGTTTATACACGTCATTATATTACATAATGTTTTTGATATGTATGGGAAGCGTTTAAATTCATATAGGGAGGATTCATATAGGAGAAAACCGATGCATTTTTAGTCTATTCCTTGTTGACTATTACAAATATGTACGTGGTATCAATCTTCGCATTGTCAAATATTTTGTTTGTATTCTTGCAACACATGAAGATACATATGCAAATACATTGGGAGAACTCGTAGTAACAGAAATTACCATACTGCTTGTTCTATGTATTATGCATTATGTTTATATTATGAAGTACTCCTGTATTATGTTTTATGATTCGCTTGATGCTAAACTATCACCACCGTAACAACCGAATACGAAACACAGAAGCATGCTATTTCACGTCGGTCTTCTGTGGGGGTGTGGTTCCCAGATGCAATTTATGTTTCTCAATTCCATAATACTCGGATACCCGGTCTTTTATAAAGCTTACATGGGGACACAGATCTAACACACAGGGGCTGTTTTGAGAGTTTTATTGTGTTGTGACAACAGCCGCAGCCTGTCTATGGTTACATTTTAGACATACAGTCCTGCAGTGTAGGTCTTCTAAGTACGGGATCTAAATAACTGCCCTATTGGGAGGAGGTACACTTGGTATTTAAACTATAGACTGCATTATAATACACTTCACTATCTCGTATCTAGTACTAGTACTATGTAGAGATTAAGATTCGCAGTAGACCAATTAATTTTATTTCATATTAGATCAGACTCGCTACTGTATTGGTTCCTTACAAATAAACTAAAAGAGCAGCTGCAAAAAATTGGTCAACCATCCAATTTATGACCGTGCCAACCGTTGCTTAAATTATTTTATTTCTTATAGCGCCAATAGAAATAAATTATCACTGAAAATTTCTAAACTATCACGGTTCATGAGACGCAGCCTGGTGACAAACGGACGAACGGACAGATAGCACACGGACAACGAAGTCTTAGTAAAAGGCTCCCGATTTACCCTTAGGAAAAAATTCTAACAATCTACTAAAGTATTTCTTAAATACATTTATAAAAAAATTGTTCACATTTTTTATTTCTACACCAACCAGACAAATCCTATAACTGTGTCTTTGACAATAACTGTTATCATAACCTTATTATCGCAAAGCACTTTCTGTTTGTCTATCCACCTTGAGAACTTTCGTTAACGCTATTAAATAGTCTTCCTGTATGGAATTTCTTATTTTTAATTGTAAATATTATTCTCTTGTAAATAACATAAAACATGTATTTTGTCTTACAAACAACTTTCTTCGTAAACGATAAATTAAATTTCTTGTTGAACAGGAATGATTATTTGAAACCGTTATTTATTATTTACCCACAATTTTCTTAATACTTACCCGTTTTACATTCAAATATTAATGATTTATCGAACATAAAGCTTCTCCAAATATATTCGTAGAAACAATATTTGAAAAGAGTGTTATAATAGTTTACGATAAATATCAAAAGAATACAATAAATATTTACGACTTCATCGAAACGTATAATTAAAGTTTTGCTTCTCTTATTAATTATGATTTATTTATCGCGCTTGCTGACTTCGTTAGGAGATAGTGAAAATGATTTAAACTCGTATTATTCTATTTACGAGTTATTTACAACGAGATTCTTGGTTTAAATTTCAAATCATTAACTTGGTTTTGGTTTAATATTATATTTTATATTTACGTATAGTTGTATATCCGATTTCTTTTGTTAACGGATTTACATTTTGTAAACTCTCTCTTTTTTTTCACTAATGTAATATATTTATACGTAATACAAGTTTATGAGCTTTTACTGTGTATTATAGGACTGGACGATTACAACCAAAGTTAAACTTTTACACAATACGTTATCCTCTAAATTATTCACAGTTTTAACCAATATTTCAATTCCTATCCTATATTTTGTAATACATAAAATAAATAATCATTTAATGCCATCAAAACAAACTTATTAAACAGGCTAATTCGTTGTATCATATCTTCGAAAATATTGTTAAAACTCAATCAAGCTCTCGCGATCTTTTCGAAAGTCAATTATCACACGCATATACCGTATCCTATCCAAAGTTATATCTTTCCAATCACAAAATTCGTTTCCGTTATAAATCAAAACAGTTAACGATGCAACGAAGACCGTTACTTTATTGCATAAACTTGTTCATATTTATAATCTGTGCAAAATAAACATTTTAAAAATCATTCTCGACTCATTCATTATGTCAAGTATATCATCTGTGAAGTTGTTTAGAGAGATACAGGCTGCAATTTAAGAGAGACTTTCGAAGCGATACCAACGTACTTTCATTAATGACTTGCAAACAGGTAAATGAATGGTCATGTGTCCAACAATAATAATTTATTCGATACAGTAATAAGTTAATAACAATAAATTAAATAAATAAGTCTTTGTACAATGGATGCTATTGGTACTACTACATTTGGTCTAGATTTTGATTAATTAGTGTGGTGAGTACGCTGAGTAGGCCAGGTTCTGGGCTTCGTCGATGTTCTTGTTCCAGTCAGCCCCGTAGCCTGAGTAGCCGTGGCCGTGGCCGAGATCGTGGGCAATGTGCTCGACATGGACTGGATGGTGGGACTCGTGGTGGTGGGCGTGGGGTACCACTTCGTAGGTCGTCTTGGTGTGGTCTTGCTTGAAGCAATATGCGACAAAGAGTACAACAGCGAGGACCAGGGCGATTTTAGCGGTCGCGAGCGCCTTCAGAGCTATCAGCTTCACAATGAACATCTTTCCAAGCAACAATTTAGCTCCGAGTAGTCCGATGATTCCCATTCCACCGCCACCCTTCTTCTTACCACGACCTAAAAATAAATATAGGTATTATGTATTCATATAAAGTGCTCCAAATACATCTTAACTTTTTTTTATTCTCGATAGCAAAACAAAGAATTTAATATTTCCAATAAAAACAATGCATGAATATAAGGAATTACAATTCCCGATGGAAGTAAAGAAATAAGAATTAATATCTGAATCTGGCAAGGCCATGAGCCCGAGCCTACTTGCCCTTGTCGTAATTTCTTTAACAAAATATGTAAAATACATCTGCCCCATTGAATGTACCCCTTTCACATGGAACCTATCTATATGAATTAGAAATGAAAATACCCTTTTTCTTGCCGCGACCTAAAAAAAATAAACATTTAAAATCTGTGTTAAACCGTTAAACCAAAACACAATTATAATTCAGAAATAAATGCTTGACTATTTACCTTCTTCTAATGAGCGTTGGAAAGATTCCTTCTCGGCTTCGTTCATTTTAACTTCGAGGGAATGTGTTTCGAATAGGTTTACAACGCCGTCCAGTAATCTATAGTTCACTTCGGTGTCTCTCGCAATGGGGTCGATGGGTAGTGGTTCCAATTGTTTACCAGCTCTTTGGCCAGGTTCTCCTTTGAGCACTACACCCTCAGCAATAGCAATGCTTCTAGACGCCCTCACATTATCGACAATTTTCAGCAATTTCTCCTGCAAAATTAAAAACCGTTAATGCTTGTGATGAAATAAAAAATCGTTAAGAATTAGAACGGGCCGATGCGGTCACTTGTATCACATTCACTGATCACTTTCACTTTAATAAAATTATTGACCTTAACACATAAGAAGTAATCCCCCTGGCAGTCCTTGATGAAATTAATCGCTGTTTCCATGGTTTTGTCTTCTTCAGCACTAACTAAAGCCCCTAAGGCCAAGAGAACCAAAGCGAACTTCATTTTTACTTTTTTTATTTTTTTTTTTTCTTACGGATTAATAATTTTCTGACATCGAGAGATGTTAAGATATGTTTGACTGCTGTCGGCGCCGGCATACAGTTTTATTACGCTCCCACCCCACCTTTATCTATTTTCTTTAGACTGAGCTCTCTATGGAAGATATTCGATTCAGTTCGGACCCTAATGCGTATGCAAATCAGTTTGCTTTGTACATATTAGTTGTTATCAGAAGGCGTTGGTTTGACTGGTTTCGTAAGATCCCAATTCATATTTTCGATATTTTATTTGCTATACACATTAGAAATTTGTATAATGTGCTGTGATGATTAAAGACTCGTGCGATAAACGGTTTTTTGCGTGTTTAATGAATTATTTGTTAACTTGCGAATGAATACGCGTATTAAAATGTTAGTAAGTGATATATTAATGAGTTTTATAGATGATTGAATGTTTTAAATTATAATTAGTTGCCATAATTATTTAAATTTATTTTTGTTTGACCTAATTACGCGTATTTTCGATTTACGTAACATATTAAATAATTTTCATACGTAACTCATTGAAAACGAAAGTATATTAAGAGAAGCTTTATTGTTATGTATGCAGGTAGATCCTTGTCCCAAGTGGGGTATGGGACACCTATATTTATTATTGCTTTTACTGTTATTAATTTTATGAAATTGCATCGAATGCAATGGAATTGTTTTAAGAATTTAATAAAGTTCAGTAAATAATATTTCCTGTATTGATACTTAATTCGCAGTAGAATACAAATCGATTTTTAAGATGGTCCTAATATTTATTCCTCAATAATAAAAACAGTTATTTTGAATAATAATTGCAGCTCCCATAAATTACTGAATTATGTGATAATTCAAGACTAAATTAACTATGCCTAAAACACAATATTAGAATCAAATTTCCATTGAAACATTTATTACTTATAATAATATAATGTATATATTATTATAAGTAATAAATGTTTAACATATATACATATACATAACATTACAATGCTGAACTAAATAAAATAAGTATTAAATAAAAAATATAATATATCCCTATGAAACTTTAGAAAAAATAATATATATAATAATAATTGAAAATTAGATTTAATCATTAGATGGTTAATCATGTAGAAAGAGCTGAAGGAATAACAACAAGTACTGAGATAAGACTGATTTAACACTTATAGATGATGTAACAAGCAAGTGTAAATAGCTGAGATAACTATCTTAGAGTGATCCTTTATAGTTATATACTAGCTTTTCGACATCTACTTCGCTCGCGTTCTCAAGAGATTTCCAAAATAAAAACTGTCCTATGTCCTTTAACGGGTTTGGAATTATATCTGCCCCCAGTTTTATCTGAATCGGTTAAGCGGTGTAGGTTTGAAGAAGAGACAGACAGATTTTGTTTTGCATTTATAATATTAGCAGGGATTCTCATTTTATTTCAACTCGTATATACATTATTTACTTTTTAAACCAATAGATAGATATTGTGAAAAAATGTCTACGACAATGTATGGTACATTGCTAGAAGATTTTATTATAAATTACTATGAAGCTTTTTGACTAAAAAAACTGCGCCATTAATATGTAATTTGAAACATATAATATCTCCACATTATTTTTTTTACTACTATGTGGTATACTTTCTCATAATTATATTATATTGAAATATAAAACACCGTGATGTTTTAATTTTGCACCTAACACACAGAAAGTTATGCATAAGTTTAGATTCAGAAAGGACTTTCACTCTGAAATTTTTGCTCATTTAAAAGATTTTACTTTAAATATCTAGTAACTAAATTGTAAAGAATACGAGACAGCTATTTATTTTAAGCAATTTCATAATGATGATATTCAATTCTTCAAATAAATATATTCAATCATCGTTACGATCGTTCTCCCATATGCTGATGATTCAAGTATATAATTTGGCTCATAGTGACTACTAACAATAAGTCAGAAATGTGTGTTTGCTGCAATTTGTTATTCTGTTAGTTTGAGGTATGATATAAATATTAATATATCATACCTCAAACTATAACAAACTATAAGTATTTAATACTTATTTCTCATACTGGGAGGGTTTTCATTCAGTTTAGGTACTATTAATTAATTATTTAACTGTCCGTCTTCGCGCGAGTTGTCAAACGCGTGAATTAAAGTGGCTGTTAAGTTTTGTTATTTTTTACTTATTGTAAGCATTATTTAAAGCTTTTATTTCGTACTCATAGTCTTCTCCTGCCAATGACGAATACAACAAAAATGGATATAGCGTAATAGATGCAGCTGTTCACACCTAATGCCGCACACGAAGAGAAATAATAAAAAGAATTCATTAGTTATATATTTATCAATAAATACTTGTTGGGTAGACTAAGATACACGAGCATTCGACGATACAATGTGAAAGTAGTATTATATATACTATTCCAGACGATAATCTATCTCTGTACCTTTCATACAAATCCAATCAGTAGCTATGAAAGAGTGGCAAAAGTCCATGTCTCCATACAGATTTTTACTTTAACATAGTTTGAATGAGGCTATGTAGCAGTGGTGGCTCCGTGGTTCATAAAATCAATCGAAAATTCAGGATTTGAAGACTGGTAGAGCGTGCATGAAATGAATTGATCTTTCAATTTATCTACACATTACGCATATCATCACTGCTCGAAATGGTGACAAAAATACCGTGAAGAAATCGTCATGTCCATCATCAAATGTTCGACGAGGTGTGGCATGGCCCACAGTCCACATATGGGCTGTTGATGATTATTATTTATTTTATTTCATATCCGAATTATACTTTGAGAACATTTCAAGAAAGATGAAGGAATACATATCAAATCAAGTCCTGAAATAATTATCGTAAAAGCAGCAGAAGCTTTAAAGGAAAGCAAAGGATGTTTTTTATAATATAAGCCTGTCCCTGCACCTGGAGCCTTTATATCATTGCAAATAATCGGAAAATAAAAGGTCGTGCTGTAAGTTTATTGATCCCACAGTGCCTTTGCATTGAAATAATAGTGAAAGTGCATATTGAAACGATGTTTGTATAGCTATCGATTGTGTACTACGTGATGACAATGAATTTTGAGAAGAAAAATAAGTTTTAAATGATATTTATAAAAGTTGCAAACCTCATTAACAAATACAACTTTTTCTTTCCATGATCTGCATTTAAAATTCTTTCTTAAAAATTGGTAAATAAGTAAAAGTCTAAAGAATTTGTGTGTGTATTATCCGCGATCTCTGTAACGACGAGTCCGGTTTTGAAGTTATTTTGCGCTAGAAAGCAGTTACGTGGGCGGATTCGCAGACACAAGAACATATTTTTTTATCTTTATTTAAGTATGTGTAATTTAAGATTTTTGCAGTTCCGCATTTGTTTGCTTCAAGTTAATACAGTAATTTTATCGTTTAATATAATTATTCCAATTTATTAACAATGGGGTTTATTTTAATTTAATATAGCTAGCAAAAATTGTGTTTAAATAAATTTTAGTCTTTATACGCTTTCATTTGTTTCATCTATATAGTATATGTTTGTATGTAACCGACTCCTTTATACTCAATTTTCACTCACTATATAGGGAAAAATTTAATTAAAATCGGTGACAAGGATTTCATGAGAATTTGAGGTTATTTTCTTTACTAAACTGTGTGTAAGTGAAACAATTAAGTTGATTTTATCATTAAAATGTTTTTAGATTTATAACTAATATATTTTTAACTCAATTCCATTGTAATGTGTTCCATTACAAATTATTGATTGTCGTATTTTATTGGTGTGCTTTGAATTTCATGTCCGCATTTATTACATATGACAATTTTCAGACGCAAACAGCTATCTAAAGCTGCGAAATTTTTACCTTGTCTGTGATATCCATTGAACTTTGTATCTCTCGGTTGAAATGTTATTGCCTAAATCACTCTACCAAGCTGGCGGTTAAAATAACTTGAAGATTTGATGAAGGTTACGAAAATTAATTCTAAACTATCCTACTAACATACTTCCTATGAGAACCGTCTATAAACAACTTTAACTCGCACTTGACCGGTTCTATATTAATCTTCGTCATATACATTTTATACTACTTTTCCTACCGCAGCTTTGCCCGTGAAATCAATGGAAAAAATACATAATTTCTGGTTCCCGTTCCCCCGGAATTTCAGTGATAAACACTCCTTACACTCCTCCTCCTCCCTCCTTTCCTGAGTCTCAACCTAAATCTGTAACAATTTTCAATCAAATCAGTTGATGGATTTAGAAGGGAGAAGGGGACAAACAGACAGTTAATGAGTACGGATAGTTATAACTAGGTATTTCTTAAATAATTATCACATAAAACATAATTCATGTGAACTAACAACTAGCAAATACACGCAATATCATCGTAATAAATAATAAATAAACTCGAGCCACGTATAAGCAAACATTTAGCAAAAAGAAAACGCAGAAAGAAATTTAGACAATTCTCGTTTCTCAGGAAGTGAACTAAGCAGCAGATATACTAGTTTTTAGTGAAATCCACAGTTTGAAGGTCACCGTTTCCCTCAGATAAATTATTACGACCGCCATGAATGGTACATTTGTCAAACCTCGTTTGCTTGGGATGGACGTGAATAAGACTAACTATAGATAAATCTAGGGTACTATTTTATTTGAACACAGATTTGAATTCTTACTTTTAATGCCATTAATAATGTCGTTGTTTTATAGATATTTAACCCAGGTTGATACAGGTAATATGTCTACCCGAGTATTTTAAAGACACTGTTGTATTTTGTATGTTTGTAACGTTTTCACGCAAAAACCACTGCATTGATGTCAAACATTCTTTCAACATTAGAAATCTGCAACATCACTGAGTGACATAGGCTATATTATGTGTACCGCGGGTGAAGCCACAGCGAACAGAAACACTAGGTTTTAAATTTTATAACATCTTGTTTAGTCGTTGCTTCATATAAAACGATTTAATTATTTCCGGCACCAACTTAGCTTGATTCTCTTATACGAGGATATAAAATTTAGCTAGGTAAGATTTTTCACCAATTGGAAAAAAAATCATTTTGAATCTTAGTCTGCCCCATTATTTACCTCAATATCTATAACGATAAGAGACATTCCTAAAGTTTTATATTTACTCAAAAATTACGTTCAAACTGCAAGAGTATTAAGTGAGAAATTTCTTTAATGTACTTACTCACGTGTATAGTACGATAATGGTATTCACGAGCCTTAATTGGCATAGTAATCATATCATAAACCGTATAATGTTTATACTTGCTAAATGACCGTTTCCAGAAATGTTTTAAGAAGCTCATAGATACTTAAAGTGAATGCATAAAGGAACAGTAAAGGCGTTTTATTTTAAGTGGCATTATAAGTTTCCGAGGTTGATAATTATTAATTGTAAGAGTATTGTGAATTATTCAGGAAAATCATTACTAATATTATAATAGCGATGTTTATGCAACTACGAGCGTTGTTACAAACCTTATAATTTCAAATCGCAAAATATATAATAAAATGCGTAATTTTGTTTTTTGTACTAATAAATAAATAAATAAATGTGAAAGTGTGTTGACAGGTAGGCCCGCTTCCTTTTCCTCACCCTTCCCAGTCCAATCCTTCGTGCTAGTCGTCAATGTGTTCCTTATCCCTTTCTAAAAGCGGGCAGCGCATTTGCAGAGGCACTACCTCTGCGAATATTCATAGGCGGTGGTGACCATCAGGCGAACCACCATCTTAGTTGCCGCTTATTGCATAAAAAAATACAATATCATTATTACAATACATTGAAATGAACTTATTCAAAATCCATTAAAATCCTTTGAATTATAATTATTTGATACTGCCTTACACGGTATACTCAAACTCAAACATTTCATTAAACTAGACTACGAAGCGCTTTTAGTCATGTAATACAATTTAATATTTACAAATGATTATGCGTTATTATCATGCAGCTGATGAAATACATAGATATTTGGATAATTATTATTAGAGCATCGGTCGAAAGTAAAAATGAAAAACGAAAGCGGCCGCGATCTATGTCAACGTATCGTGATTATGATGAGTCTTAAAATTTAAAATATGTCGTGTAGTTCTTTATACCCCACGATTTTATGTCGTTATGTGAAATGTCCGTTAATTATATACTTTTTTGAAAATAGTATATTTATAACAATATAAATCCTACTAATATCCTACTTATATTATAAATGCGAAAGTTTGTAAGGATGTGTGTGTGTTTGTTGCTCTTTCACGCAAAAACTACTGAACCCATTGCAATGCAATTTGGTACGTAGACAGCTGGACAACTGGAATAACATATAGGCAACTGTTTATCCCGATATTCCTACGGGATACGGACTTACGCGGGTGAAACCGCGGGTCGCAGCCAGTAGTGTAGTTTAATAGTGCAGTTCAACATTTGGAAATCGTTTGATAGAGTTAAATTAGATTATATTTTAAAAGTCCCAAGATGAAAAAGGAATGGTATTAGGGTACCTAAAATTGATATTTTCAACCGACTTCAAATAAAGGATTAATTTCGACTGTTAATTTTTTTCTGTTGTTACCTTATGACTCTTACTGGATGAATCGATTTTTATGATTCTTATTTATTTAAAAGCTGGTGCTTGTCAAGCGATCCTATTTAAAATTGTTTTCTTAATTCTGACAATATAAATGCGGCTTAGTGTTTTGTTAAAAATAATAATTATTTTTTGGATATGGATATTTTTTTGGCATCATCTGACTTTACATCTTTACCTTTATAAACATAAAACATTAAACTACGACTAAATAGAAAAAAAAGACCCCGAAGTCTTTATTTGAATGATATTCTTTAATTTCAAATGTGTCGAAGCAGTTTTCAGTTCATTATTGAATTATATTAAAACGCCCAAAAAAAATTAAACTCAAACCAGATTGAAATGTATCGTAAGCTGTAAATACGACTAACGGTAAGCTCGTGTTTTCGATTAAACGTTTCGTTTCCAACTAAATGTTCGTTTTCCACACTATAACGCAACATCACTCAATTGTGGTAAGTACTGCTTTCTCTATGCCATGTACACTCATAATTACATCAATCAAAACTTTGTATGTGGTAGTCGAGCACGCTTCGGCACGAATTGGGCCAGCTCGCACCGGGGAAGTACCACACCCCCACAGAAGACCGGCGTGAAATAGCATTCTGCTGTGTTTCGTTCGGTGAGTGGGGGAGCCGGAGGCCCATATCCTTTTCCTTACCCTTCCCAGTCCTTTCCTTTATTCCTATCGCCAATCCATTCTTAATCCCTTCCCAAAAAGTCGGCAATCCAGTTGTAGAGGCGTAAGGTCTGCAAAGGACCTTATGCCTCTACAAATGTTCATGGGCGGTGGTAGCGCTTACCATCAGGCGTCCCACAAGCTCCATTGCCGACTGTAACATAAAAAAAAATAAATAAATAAAGGGTAATGTGTATGAACCTTTTTATGATTAACTAGCTTGCCGTCCACCGCTTCACCCGTATAGACACAGGTATAGGACAGTTCCGGGGTTGGGATGAAATTTAGAACAGAATTTTAGACCCGGAAAGGATAAAGGATGGTTTTTATCCGGAAAATCTAACGGGAACGAGAGTTATCCTGGTTAAACCAGAGACTGTATATGTTTCCCTTTTACTACAAAGACGAAGCCGTGTGTGTAAAGCTAGTATTCTGTTAAGTCATCTTCTTCAATGAAATATTCAATTAAATCTAGCACAAGTATATTACTGATTAGAGACTACTAGCTGCGCCCCGCGGTTTCACTCGCGTAAGTCGGTATCCCGTAGGTATATCGGGATAAATAGTTGCCTATATGTTATCCAGTTGTTCAGCTATCTACGTACCAAATTTCATTGCAATCGGTTCAGAAGTTTTTTGCGTGAAAGAGTAACAAACACATAAACATCCTTACAAACTTCGCATTTATAATATTAGAAGGATTTTTCATCGACTCCACCCACATGCCCACATAAACAATATTTACTTCCATCTACCAAAACAAACGAAAACTCAAGATAAATACAGAGCAAGCGCAATCCGCAACAAAAACCTATTAGTGTAATAATGTAGCGTAACTAAATGCACTAACTATAATAATACTTCTCGTAATGTGAGATTTAACAAATAAACGAAGAGCGAACGAGATACTTTTTGCGCCGAAACTGTATCTTGTTACATGGCGACTCGAATTCGTTAAATTCTCCGCTAATAATAGTATAGAGATTTTGAGCTTTAACACCTTTTTTCTTTTCTTTTTAAGAACGCCATTTGTAAACACATTAACGTTTTGTTTTGATCTTTATTATTTATAACGTGTTCTAATGATTTTACATGAAAAGTCAAGATGCACACGCTTTGTAACTGAGTCACAGAAATAGGTTTTATATATCATATTATTGTTTAATTAGGTTATCTATTTTTTCTATTCAATATTTGGTCGAATTTTATAATTAATACCAACCAACTTTCACACGTTTCTCATTCCTCTTACATTCGTAGTATACAAACTATCCTATGTCCTTTTCCCAACTACAAAATTATCTCCGTATCAAATTATATCAAAATCGGTTTAGTGTTTAAGACGAGAAGAAGTAACATATAATCAGGGATAATATAAACATTAGCTCATTAGATATTATTTATCTACAACAGCCATTATCCTTCTAATATTATAAATGCGAAAGTTTGTAAGGATGTGTGTGTGATTGTTACTCATTCACGTAAAATACTGAACCGATTGCAATGAAATTTGGTACATAGACAGCTGGACAACTGGAATAATATATAGGCAACTTTTTATCCCGATATTACCACGGGATACGGACTTACGCGGGTGAAACCGCGGGGCGCAGCTAGTTATTGTATAACTTTGTTAATTAATCTTTCTAAAGCCCCGTCACAAAGTATAAGCAATTATTGTGCAAAGATGGTTGTACAAAATGCTCGATTAATAAATTTAGGCGTCACAATTTTACACATAAGATAGTTCAGTTTTAGGATATGTATTTTTTTCCAGTATTACTAAAGAAAATACTACGACAAGTCTAGCGTTTATCAAATAACAGAATGCTTTTGCCGTTATTATGAATACAAACAAACACAACATATACATACATACAAATACATATTATATGATGCAGTAATTTTTAATTTTATTACGCCTGTTTGAAAGATATGGCAGATGCTTTTATCTTCTGCTTCACTCAACAATTTTTTACGGGCAGGTAAATTAATTAGAAAGGATTATTGAATTATATTTTTGTTTCTTACATACAAATGATGCTGCAATAAACTGATGAATTAATAGTAATAAATCGTGGTCTTGGCGGAAGTTGTAAATGTGCGTAATATTTGGATGTTAGATGATAGTATATGTATAACTATAGTTACTTTGTAATTCCTTTTACTATTACAATGGAGTTGCAATAATTGTAAGAATAATGTAAATATATACTCTAAGAATTCAGAGACATATCAAATCATACAATATTTATTAAGACGAGGATACATTATTATTTTCATATAATGTGAATAAAGGAAAGTCACTATTGTATTTGACCAAAAAGTTGTTTAGTGTTAAATGCGTTCTAAATTCACAAATTTAAATAATTATGGCAATATGATAGCTACTATTTAAAAGAAAATGAAAATCTTATGTTTAGTTTCTTGGTTACGTATATGCTTTTAATACTCTCTCAACCCTGTTAGTACAAGGTTCCACTGCTGGATTATGCAAGTATTGGTTTTTTGATGAAATTAATTAGAAATTAATGGTTAAAAAGAAGTATATATTATAATTAATAAATTATTACCTTCTCAGGTATTAATTTATATAAAGGGTGAACTAAAGCGAAAACTTTACGAGCAATAAAAATCCTGAATGCAAGACTGAATATTTTATCAATATTACACCCATAAACCAAAATTGCACGTGGATTTTGGGCTTACCCTGATAGAAAGCTAACGTTCCATCATTGGGAACAAATGGGCTGATGAATATAAAAATTAAAGTCCTTACTACGTATAACGCAATTAAATCACATTTCAAGCGAGTTTTCACGTTTTAGATTTGTGATGCCTTCAATTAGGAATAAGTAATCTCAAAGCTAAATTATTCTAGCAATTTTCCAAATAACCAGGTGTAGTTAAACAACAGTCACATAGATTATTGTGGGAAAACACTTACAAATTATGAAAGTAAAATCAACAATGTATGTGAAGTTCACATTGTATTGTTGTAAACAATTTCTTTGATACACAAAATTACCGCGATTGAAGACTACAAATGAAATTACGGACCGATTCTCTGCGAAGTTAATTCTACAAGTAATTTCGTTGGACTTTTGCTGTTGTGTTTTTTGTTTTTCCCGCGCAAAGACTATAAATTGCTGGTTATACAGGTTAATCTCTGCTTTCAAATAACATCAAGATTTTATGAAAAAAATTGTGAAAATTCAAATTAGGAAAATTTTATTTAAGAATACTGATGCACACTAGATGTATAATGATGTATTGAAACAATTCATGAAAAAGTTAACACCTAAATTATTTTACAACAAAATTGTGAGTTACAATATTATATTATTTCCTACAAATATCCTCATCGCCTTTTCATTCGCTCGTTTTAAATGTACCTACTGCAGAGACACAACTTCTACGACGGTAAATTAATAAATATGTGTAAATTGTTCTCAGCAACTTATATTGACTGACACGGGTATCGAGTTACTTGTGATATGAAATTAGTAGGTAATTATGTCTACTATGGGAAAGCTGTAATTACTTCAATTTCTATCATATTTTGTTTACAAAAAAAAGTAAGATAAAGCATTCCGCCTGTTGTCGCGTGTTATGCATGTTTTCGGTTCAGACTCTATTTATTTCAAGTTTTATCAAAATCGGTTCGGTATTTAAACGCAAAGATAGACTTTAATTCATAATTTATAAATATATAACATATTATATTTCATGCATATTAATATAATTTGCATGCAACATATTGGTAGGATAATATTAATATCTTATACCTTTAAACTAGCAATTCTTGTATATATATAATTGGAATCTCGGAATCGGCTCCAACGATTTTCATGAAATTTAGTATATAGGTGTTTTCGGGGGCGATAAATCGATCTAGCTAGGATTTTTTTTTGAAAATGTCATATTCGTGTTTTATTCGTGTTTTTTTTTCCTGACATCTATTGGTGAATAATAATACTATTTTGTTTCGTAGATAGCTGGACAACTGAAATAATGTCATATTCGTGTTTTTTTATTCGTGTTTTTTTTTCCTGACATCTATTGATGAAAAATAATACTATTTTGCTTCGTAGATAGCTGGACAACTGAAATAACACATAGGCACTTTTTATACCGATATTCCTACGGGATACGGTTACGCAGCACGCTTACGCGGTTTCAACCGCGGGTCACAGCTAGTTAGTATTTATCCGTGATGGACTGGGAATTGAATGTAGAATCGCGTAGGAACTAGTTAACAAGGAAGTCTGTAACAAACTTCCATTCTTACACACACAATATAATTATTAATTACCCAAATAAAACTCTAATAAAATCAAGTGAAAGCAACAGAATTAAATGTACAGAAAGAATTCCTAGCTATGATATCTAGCGTAACATTGACTCAGATATAAATTTGAGAAATTACACATACCCATAACGAGAGAAATTCATCAAGTTCAACCGGATATATTGCCCAATAAATGCGTAACTATAATTAACTCTTGAAACGCAATAAAAGTGTGCGTTTCATTCACTAGGCCAGGAGGCAATTGGATAAAAGCAATGGCAATTGATATTTTTCAGTAAGTACGTGATCAAGATTGGTGTCACTTGTTTTAGAACTATTTTATGTCAAATATATATATTTTGGTTCACTGTCTAGATGGAAAATCTGATAACATAAGTATGGTTTGCCATTTAGTTATTATGCCAAAAGTTATAGAAACATGACATATTTGCCAAATTAAATTAAACAAAATATTACCACGTGGATAAAACTACAGGTTACAGCTAGTAAAAGAATATAAGATGATTGTACCCGACCTTGTATTTTTTAACGCAGTATTTTAACAATCCAATATAACCAAGGCTGATATTGACCAGACAGAGAAAAATATTGAAAAATGAGAGCCTTAACCTATTATCAACACCGCCTCTCGGTCCACGTCTAAAAACAAAGCAGCCGTCTTCCTCAAGTTCAGGCGGATCTGGTCATGTAACGAATTAAAGCGTGGAATTAATTTCACCGTTATGTGAACGCTTACATAATCCTTATAAGATAACTCATTCATGTCGGTCATTCACTCGATTTCTTCAACTCACTTTTGGATTGTCGCCAATCGTAGTAATCGATATTTGAATACTGAATCTGCATTCAACCGTTCACAGTTCGGAAATCTTCGTGAATTTATGAACTGGTTGGGTTGTGCACTGTGATTTCCATTGGTACATGACGTCGCTCGTATTTGATGCATTGATCATTTTTCCACCGACTTAAAAAATTAGGAGGAAGAATAAAGAAAAGAAATTGAGAATTTATTTTTGTTTTTCGTTTATATGACTTTAGAGATTTGCACTGGGTAAATCGACTTTGATTTTTTTACTATTTAAAGCTGGTGCCTCAGGTGAAGTCTAATTTAAACTTGGTCTAGCTCTAAATATTTTAAGGCAATTAGCAATTATTATTGTTTTTATATATATAACATTTAAGTATAGAAAAGATTACATCTTATATTGTTTCATCGACTATTTATAGCTTGTAAAAAATATCAAAGAGAATAGTGTTTTCATATTTTAGGTATATGGGGACGATTTACCAGCTACGGTGTTCCCGAACAATTACGACAATGGGGCCTTCAAGAAAAGAGCGTATATGTCCCTGAAAGGCCGGCAAAGCACTTGTAACACCTCTAGTGTTGCAAGTGTTTATGGTGACCATTTAACATCAGGTGGCCCACCTGCTCCTTGTCTTGCCCTGCCATAAAAAAATGACAAATAATCGATTACTCAAAAATTTATATTGTACAACAAAGAAAACATACGTTTTAAGTAGTTACTGCTACTCATCGTATACGATCCTACTAATATAATATAATATCCTTCTTACTAACTCTCCTACTGATATTATAAATGCGGAAGCTTGTTGTTGTGTGTTTCATTCAAGCAAAAACTACTGAACCGATTGCAATGAAATTTGGTACGTAGGGAGCAGGACAACTGAAATAATATATAGGAAACTTTTTATCCCGATATTCTTACGGGATACGATCTTACGCGGGTGAAACCGCGGGTCGCAGCTATATTAATATTTAGCAAGATTATGATTCCAGACAAGTTGAAAAATAAGCAATGCCACTGGAATTTAAAGGTCATTTCATATCCATACAAAGATGCAGTGCACAGTATACATTTACACACTAACGTCGGAGCAGGTATTTGTCACAGAATAAATAATCAAAGCTACTACGTATTTTAAACAGCTGCGTTGAATAAAGCTGTCTGTGTCACAGGCAAACTGTGTCGAAGTAATTTACAATTTACGTATACATACCACACGATAATACCATTTGACAACGCTCGGCTCCTATTTCTGCGTTATTATATAAAAAATTTAACTTAAAATTTAACATACCCCCGACACAAGAATTTAATTTCCCTTTAAAAAGTTAAAAATAATAAAAGAAACTTAAAAGTACCTAAGAATGTATTAGGCTAGCTTTACCTTTTTTTTTTTTTTTAAGTGGGGAAATCTTGCATAAGATACCCACGGCACCCGGGGAAGGAGCCGTGGGTTATGTCGGATTCCTACCGACTAAAACCCCACTGTGTTCCAACGCGCTGCTTTAGACGGGACTGCGGGAACACATTGTACTCTACCGCGTGAGGCTAGCTTTACCTAACCCAACCCCTAAACTAAAACGGTTTGATTCTCGGCTGAATACAAAATGCCCAGTGAATAATGACGCTATTTGTAGACTGTAAAATTATCAAAATTTTCTGCGACGCGTATTTTGTTCTAGATAGATACCTCTTCTTCTTATATATACATATAAATGTTAAGTTTCTATGTTTGTAATTATAATAAAATGAATTACATTAATAAGCATTCAATAAATAAGCAGCATAACTTTATAATGCTTTGCTTCGCATGTATAAAAATGGAGTAATTTATAACCACATATTATAACTAGTTAGTTACACCATGAACTTGAGAAAAGTTAAAATATTTGTTTGAGAGTTTAATCTCGAAACAAAATACATTTCTGTGTCTCGCCTCTTGTTTAACTGTCTCCTGCTTATTTTAACTTTTTATATGAAACCATATATAAATAAGAAAACATTGTTTGCCACTTGTTTAATACCATAGAACTTTATAAATGACGATCTCAACATCTATAGACTAATTTTCCAAACACATGAGTCGTATTTCCGTACCTCATCGCAATAGTACATAATAGTAATTTTATCGAAATTATCGGATTGCAATGCAGTTATCCCGGCCTGGATTATGGACCGTATTTTTTTAGTCACCATTCTCAGACCATTCCCTTATCCTATCTTCAATCTTTATTCATCCTTTCTCTACCTACCTTTGCAAATGTTCATGGGCGATCGCTTACCACCAGGCGAACCACCAGCGCAGTTGCCACAAGAAAATCAAGAAAAGTGTTATGTCGTAGAATAATCACGCAATAAAACAGGTGAGCCTTTATAAGGTCAATCCGACCACCAGCGATCCTACAAGTATTACCCAATCAAATGAGTCCAAACACTTCCTTGTACATACCGCGTACACGTGCCTTTTAGCTTCACTTTCATAGTGATTTTGCATTAAAAGGCAATAGAGTTTGCGGTCACGGCGCTTCGGGTCAATAAAACAATGATATGCATTCGTCCTACGACGTGAGGGAAAACAGCTGTGTATGTTAGTACATCTTGCTTTTTAAATCCCTATGAATTAGCCTGAGCCAGGTCGTTTCAATTATTATCTGGTTACAATTTCAAATATATTCGTTAGTGCTTTCTAAAATTGAATTTGATCGTATTTGTGTAGTTATGAACCAACTAAAGAGAAGGTTTTACGGATTCTATGAAAGGGTTATTTTTGTAACTAAAATATACTATCTTTCGCCCACAGCTTCGCTCGCGTAGTAAAAGGGAAATATAGGCAGTCCCAGCATTTACCCGCATAGTTCCCGTACTTCGAATTTCGAGGAACTATCCGATGTCCTTTCTCGGATCACATTTATCTTTACACAAAATGTTATCAAAATCCGTCGAGTGGTTCTTTGCTTTTTAAGCAAATGAGAAACTTTTGTGATTTATATATCACTACTAGCTGCACCCGGCAAACGCTGTTCTGCCTTACTCTTATCGTTTAGTGGTATGAAAAATAGATGTTAGCCGATTCTCAGACCTACCCAATATGCTTACCAAATTTCAGAGGAATCGGTCAAGCCGTTTCGGAGGAGTATAGAGATTAACATTGTGACACGAGAATTTTATATATATCACTATAGATTTAAAAGAAGTTAAGAAACATTCTTGAGTCATTATTTTTTCTAAACCATTGACATTCATTGATAAACAGATCAGAACATTAATATTCTGACTGGATATTCTGCACGAACCACCCACAAAGACCACATCCGTGTAAGCGTAGAATTCGTTATAGGATGATTGGGTAACTGACGGAGCTACTCTCAGGGAGTCTCCTTAGATGTTATTACTCGTAGTTGTCATAACTACAATGCCACAATTTACTGTGTGTACTGCGCTTCGGCACGAATTGGGTGAGCTTACACTAAGCGTACCCCCACAGAAAATCAACGGGAAATAGTAGCCTGCTACTGTGTTTCGTTCGGTATAGTGGGAGCCAGAGGACCATATACTTTTCTTCATCCTTCCCAGTCCGTTTCTTCTTTCCAGTCGTCAATCCTTTCCTTATTTCTTTCCCTATAAAGCGAGCAGCGCATTCCCAGAGGTAGAGCTTCGACTAATGTTTATGGGCAGTGGTGACCGATAACCACCAGGCGAACCACATAAAAAAAATTGTCAGAACTAGACTAAATTAGGGAATTATTGGACCGTAATCTTCCATATTTGAAGGTTGTTTAGTTTTTTTTTTTTTGAAGATACTAACAGAAGCTGGTACGTATGATGCATGCTGATCCACTGTTTGACACATAACCATACCCCGGTCACTGCCCAAACAAACAAACACAACAAATGACACGTCATCGTCAAACATTGACAAATTCATTTATCACATATACCGAATGCCGTCATGCTGTCTGGGAGGCTAAAACTTGTTTTTGTATCATAGTACATGATACACGTTTTATGTAATATTTAGTTAAAGCACAGATTTGGTAGAGACGTAGATAGGCTTTACTGATAGTGAAGTTTCACGAACTTTAATCCCAACTATTTAATAAAACATCCGTAATACCTTGACCGTCTATTTTGTTAAAGAAATTATCGACTAATAGTATGAAAAAGGTCCTTGCTTTTGTAAAATTAAAAAAGACCTAGGGCTCGTTAGTAAGAAAAAATCTTTATTTTATTCTTCTTGTCCTCTAAGAACTATACTTTCATTTACTTAATTGAAAACATACAATATAAATAAGACTTATGGGAATATAAATACGTGTACCGGTATCTACCGCTCACTCAAAAATAACTCGTGTTATTATTGCATGAGTTACAATGAACTTTATCTTAACTGTTATAAGATTACTTTTTCATTAACCATTCACCGTCAACACATATGTTATTATCCTTATAATGTGTAGTCGAAGGTGATGATAATACCTATAAGTAATTGTCAAAAAGACAAGAGCATCTAAATCTTTATTATTAAATTAAAATGTAATTAAAGTATATTTCATGTTTCTCAAAATACAATTACCAAAGTTTAGAAATATGTATGTAATAATAATAAATAAATATTTTGTAATTGAATGAAAATACCGATGCAATTCAATTTATAAAATGATCATAATCAATTTCTCAAATTGTCATTCCACTAGCTACTTCTTCTATCCACGACGTTGTTCACGCAAGCAAGTCTAAGAAACCAGAATCTAAATATTCCATGTCCTTATTCTTCAGGTCATGTAACTGGTATTATCCTATGAAACGATTCTATCTTCGAAACACCATACATTCCGTATTAACATACAAACTTTCTATCAAATTACTGAAACGAAACTAAGATCTGTCTCACAAAAATCGATCGATTTAAAGGAAGTTATATGACCACCATGAAACACGCGACGCGCACGCGCATGCGCCTGCCAATTCATTATTCACAAAGTTATGATATTAATTTCGTACACGCACACTTATATAATGTTAGAAAACATCCAATAAATGTTAATTTTACAGCTTAAATACATGATTCACGGATTCGTCGGGCAATCGAGTGCGCAATGAATACAAGAACTCGATAGCTACGCCTGCAGACCTAGGAACGGTATAGACCACGCATTGAAAATAAGAAGTGTTGAACACGACAACTTGAAGAATTATATGTGTTAAGTTATATTTTAGCTATAGTACAATGATAAAACTCTGAAATGATGTTGAGAAAGTACCCATTACTACCACGTTGCTGTATTACTATGTGTACACATCAAGCTATAAAAAAATATACACCATTCATACCTTAATAATAATATCTATTTAGCGTTTTATAAATTTTGAACTCAAAAACTTCGTTCACTAAAAGAAACCATTTACTGACAAGAACATAAATAAATACTAAAAAGGCAATATACATAATTTGTTTGGTAATCAAAAAAATCCAATGCATTCCTAATAACATTACACATTTCAATATTTACATGTCTTCCAAATCCCATATAACATGAACGGCGTCTAGTCTATACATTTCTACCCCTACCACAGTACGAGACTAGCAATTTTGTTACCACCTAGCCAGTGGGGGCCGATAAATATAACAGTCACACCACACTTCTGAACATATCACTTACCACCGTCACACCATGAAGTACTTCGTTTTGGTAGTGTGCGCCGCGGTGGTGGCCGCTAAGCCAGTGGAAGATGACGTCATGGGCTCCGTGGTTGGAGTCGTCAAGAACTGTGGTGAAGCAGATGTCTCCCTGTGCCTTAAGGTGTGATAGTGTTGTGTTTTGTGGATAGTTTCATTGGAGTTTCAATTGATATGAGCTTTTGTGTAATTGAGTCATATGAAGTTGTTCAATTGTTATGTTTTATTTATTATTGCACTTAATTAAATGTAATAGTACAATAGTTTCAGTTTTGATAATTTAGTTTTTTTCTAAATTCTAATTAATGAATCTTTACAAATAGTTGAGTTTGAAAATACTGTTTCTTTTTTCAATCTTTTGACTTTGTAAAGGAAAATTTCAATTGTAAAGGGAAATTAGCAAATATTTGGTATTGTAATGTCAATTTAAGAGGTTTAATTGCGTATTTTGAATTGCCATATGATTATATATTATCTTAATTACAGGAAAAAGCACTCAAGTACGCCGAAAATTTGGCATCAGCCCGTGAAATAAGCATCACCGACGGCATCACCCTCATCGGTACCGGTTCTTCCCGTTCAGCCAGGTCCTTCGAGCCCCTCCCAGAGGAGCCCAGGGCTAGGGAGAACCAGGTGGAGTCCAGGCTTCTGGACGCAGCAGCTGATTTCCTCGAGAACCATGTCATCCAACTGCGCATGCCAAAGAGTACAGTGGAGGATGTGAAGCGCTCGCTTGAAGAAGGTCAGTATTTACATCTGTTGCTTTTTTTATTAGCGAAAAATTAGTGAGCTGTGACGGTGATAAATTGAGTAAGAAAACAAATAATTAATAATAAACTTTAAAAAATTAGATTTTTTATCAAATTAAATTAGTCAAAATGATACGATGAAAAAACGTTTCAAGCTGAATAAATAACGTTTTATAGATTGCGTTTATGCAATGCCTAGAACAAAAAAAGTTGTAAGGTTTGCTTTAGAAGTATATTATCTAGATTATGAATATCAAGGGCACTGATTAAATATTTCATTGAAATTAAAAAGTAGATATAGCTATTTCTTACCTTATCTGATTTAAAGCAATTATCGCTTTTTCGATGAAAAAATACAGAAGTTAACACAAATTACAAGAAAATTTACCTACAGTTTAATTTTCTTAACCTTATGAATCGTTTATTTTCACTACATAGATCAGATATTTTATAAAATGTGTCTACAAAATCACTAGGTAAGCTTTTTCAAACTGACAAATTATCTGTGTGTGTTCGTTAATTATAATTGAATTAACCAACACATAATATCTCACTATCTCCACGCCACATAAATCCGATTACGAATCAAAATAATTAGTTGAGAAGATTCACACATTTCAAAAAAGAAAGTGTGAAATAAGTTTCGTACAACTTACGAGTAGTGAAATAATTGTTTGAGAGTGATTATTTAATCCGAAAATATCGTTTAAATCGTAGCTTTAGAAGATTATGTACTTAACTTCTTTTTTCTCAACGTATGTTTTTCTTCTACAACGTTCTATTAATTTCCCATTAATCCCCGGGTATTTGTTCTTTTAATTATTTTTATAAAAACTAACAAACCAATTTTGTTGAAATAATGTTTGAATTATAAATAGATTATCACCCGTTTGACATAACAATGTTTTTTAATATGCATTTTTTTATCAGAACAAAAAAAGGATATGACAAGTTAAAGGTTGTTTAGTAAATAAAGAAAAAACACTGAGGTTTTTTTGTGTTTTACAATAAAATAAAATTAATGTGCGTATACAAATAAATTCACAATAGTACGATTACGCTTAAAACTGTCTATAAGTTGTTTTTATAAAAGGGCTAACATAACAAATCTTCGTGTGTGTTTCTATCGAAATATCTCAATAAACATCATCAAAATAGCTCTAGTATTTGTGGCCATTCGGACGATAAAAACAAAGTTTCTCATTGCGTGATTATTTGAAGCGGTTCATATTTAATAATAATATTACTTAGTACTCTGAGAGATTAACCTCGTAATCTACTTTATCACATGCTGTTAAACCTGGCAGTAAATATAGTTTCTCTCATAACTTAAACATATCTGACATATCAGCGTATGGTAACCACAAACTACTATCGCATATCAAAATTCTTATAATTATAAATTACGCAATATAGTAGTTATATAAACATAATATAATAACTCTCACCAAAATGCCGAGCGAAAATAGAAAGTATATAAAAAATCTAATTAAAACCGAGCGAATGTAGGTTTTAGAAATTGCATCCTTACTGTTTCTGTAAGTTGTTCGAAAGTTCTGGAACGGGTCTAGCCAGGGTATCTAATAAGGCCTATTATAGTTGAAAGCTGGCGGAGTCAAGTTTTTACTGATGCTCCAAGTATATCGGTTTTTAGCATCCGTTACTTTCAAATGGGCAATACTTGCCTTTGATGTACACAATTATCAATTTTATATTGTTGTAAATTGGTTCCAATTTTAAATAGACATTAAAACGGGGGGTTGATTATGTCTCATTATAGTAATAGGTGGTAAAAATATTAAAAAAAAAATTAACTTACAGTAACATGATATCTTTAGATCAGTGCTTCATCTATCTGTAACGATTCGAATTGAATTATATTATATAACAATAAAAATGAAAGTGATTTTTTTATGTAACCTAGTCATGAATTACAGTTATCTTGTAATTACAATTAGTATACGTATCTTTTTATTCTTATGTGTTACCTTTGTCATATTTATGTCAATTATGAACTAGATTAACCTTTGATAAAATAAAGTTATACATACAGGAACGGATAATCATAAAACTACGTAACTTATTAACTGAACAAACAGTTCATTAATATTAGCAGTATCTGGATCTACACTGCGCAGTATTTCGTATCGTATGTAATATTCAAATACAATACATACGGTATTCAAAAAAATTATCTATAACGTGAATTCTATTTAGCCACATCCGCTATCCGGATTAAAGTTTAATACATTTTTTTAAATTCAATTTCAAGCAGATATAATATCAATATTTTTAAAATTAGAATTTGCTTTTAAAGCTTCTAGACATTCTTTCAGAGGAATTACTAAAAGACATTTTAATAGATAACACATGAGAGTGCAGTCATACGTCCGTTTGGCCACTATAAAAATAATGACACGAAATAATGCAAGTGGCGGAGCTTTTGCGGTGTATCGAATAACCAATGAACTTTCACGGCATTATGCAAACACAGTGACATCTTGAATTACAATGAAAGTAAACGTTTGATTTTCATTGTTTCAACTGATTTGAATTCGATTCAGGTGATTTTGCCGATCAGTATTTAGACTAGAACTATTGGGTGCGTTTGAGAAAGTAGACGATCGCCGAGATTCTGAAAGGGAATTAATTGAATTTGCACACGCGTGATGGAAGTGATAAAGACTTATTATATTTGGTTTAACGTTAACATTAATTTGTGATACTTTTTTCGTATTATACTTCGGGTAAATCAGTTTTTTTAGATGTGAAAATTGTACACAATCGATAGAAATAAATAATTATTAAAATGTGATTGCTACATAAATATCTTTCTTTATTCTAATAATTTCCACAAAATTATTTAAAATTTCTTATTACGATTGATTTTAATTTTTGAATGAATTATATAAGCCGCAACGGAAGCATTATTTTAATTTGATAGCGGCTAATTGATCTCTCTCTAATTTATTATAATTATTTCCTCATGACATAAATAAATATCATTATAATTGCATTTGATCTCTTATAGTCGTTTATATTATAATAAAAAGTAAGTGTTATAATTTAAGTAAAACAATCTCTCTTGAATATAAGCAAATCTAAACCATTTAACACACGTCAAGGTATATTTGTCCTAAAATTTATAAATTTTGACAAATTAAGATAAACATTATAGTCCAGTATGAACGTATTTTTCAATGTACCCTATCTTTCCAGGCCGTGGCAAGAAGAAGAAGCTAAAGCAGCTCCTACCCATCTTCGCTCTGCTCCAACTGAAAATCCAGTCCCTGATCCCACTCTTCCTCGGTATCATCGCCTTCGCCGCAATCAAGGGTCTGATGTTGGCTAAAGCTGCGCTCTTGGCATCTGCTCTTCTCCTCCTCAAGAAACTGCTCTCGAAGCAAGAGCATCATGAGAGTTACGAAGTCGTGGCGCATCCCCACCACGACGAACACTTCTCGCACCCAAGCCCTCACGGCGGCTGGGGCAGGTCCCAAGACGCCCAAGAAATGGCATATAACGCCTACAACTAAACCTAAGAACAGTCAAAAGAACTAATTTATTTTATTTATTTAAATTATTGTTGAATGTTAGACTCTGCGTCACCATTATTTATTGTACCTGTTCTGTTTAGTACAAATAGGTTGATAGCTTTAATCGTTTCTTGTTCATTACCTAGTCACTTCGCTTTTTATGCTTGTGTAAATAGCTGTCATTGATATTTATGCTGTTATGTTATCATATTGTATGTATTCATTTTCGATACATTTGTATTACGTTTATATATCTTCCTAATTTTCTCGTATTACTCATTATTATGTGTATAGATTCTTATATTTATGTATTTCGGTGATGCTTGTATATCTTTCCATCCTACACTTTCCATTTCAGATCACCTGAGCCATATTTAATTTATTTACGCTAGATAACATTCAAAGATTGTTAAATATTATGTTAAAGATACACAATAAAAAAGAATAATAGTACATCTTTTCTTTTATTTTTGAATCATCTGTGTCCATATGAAAAGGACACCATATCTTAAGCTTTAGTCAGTAGAAACTGCATCTTATGCAGATGTTTTTGCCTAACACATCTATATACAAGAAACAAGTAACAGCAAAAAGTTACTCACTTGAAGTGGAAGGTCCAGAAAACCGGAAAAATATCCCATGAATACGAAATTCAATAACGAAAGTCATTCCGAAAATGACAAAAAATACACCATATTGTCTACATAGCTAAACACATTATACTTACGGAGGCCCGTATCTTTTTCCTCAGATTTCTCAGTATATTCTGATAAATTATTCTTTGTAATTACGGCCAAGGATCAGGGAAGGCCTACGATTAAGAGATATATGGGCGCAAGCTTACAAACTCCCTCAGCCCGATGTGACGTCTCATACATGCTGATATGACCAGAAGAATGAGGAAGTTTTGAAGTCTATGTCTAAAATAATGTCCCACATGACAACATACTATATATAGCAGTGGTGGCTCAGTGGTGAGGACCTCGGACTTCAAAATCGATAAGTCGGGGTTCGAGACCGGGCGACCGCGCAGGAAATAAATAGATTTTTCAATTTATCTGCGCATGTAGATAACATCACCACTGCTTAAACGGTGAAGGAAAGCATCGTGAGGAAACCGGCATGTCCAAGAATTAAAAAGTTCGAAGACATGTGACATCTGCCAACCCGCACTTGGCCAGCGTGGTGGATTATGGCCTGAACTCTCATAGGAGGCCTGTGTCCCAGCAGTGGGAACATATATGGGCTGATGATGATGACAACATACTTAAAAAATATCGATCTAGGTTCTTAATACAAAAATAAAAAGAACGTAAAGATACAGTATTTAGAAAATATCACTCATTTCCACTATAATATTTCAAAGACTTTTAGGACAATGGAAAGCGTGGGTTTTTAAAAGACAACAATTTTTTTTTTTCTAATTCTAATATGCACATAAAATGATATTTATATTTTTATATCAGTTGGAAATTTCTAAAAGTTATGTTAACAGTAACCTCTTTTTTTCTTATTCGCATACATCCTAACATTCAATTAATATAGTTAAAATTAAACGGATTAAGCGTGAGTTTGTACATCCCATTAAATTAAAAACCTATAAAATTAACGACGAAACGAAACTTATAAAACAATTCTCAATATGAATTTCTCATAAACGCCTGCGCATCCGCAAGCCTACATCCTCATATTAATCAATAATTGCATCAATGATCTTAATTGCAAAGGTCTCAAAAGTATGTAAAACTTTCTACTCCGACCGCTAATGTCGTGGGAAATAGTGTAAGTATGTTTGAAACAATGGCATTTAGAAAATCCATTGCTTGTTCCGTGGAATGCTAAACAAGTGTGTCTATTTAAATTGTCTATGATTTTATACTCTGTATTGTGAACGGACAGCTTTATGATTCAATCTTAAGGATCTGTATTTCGATAGATGCACTTGTAGTTCAACATTCAATACATAAGTATATATTAAATATGGATATATATAAAAGAACGATATGCCGGCCGATTCCATTCGCGGATGAACATAACATCAATGCCAAGTAAAATATTATAAAAGTCCTTTCAGAAATTTTTGTGTGAAAGAGATAAGAAGGCCGGAGGTCCGTTTCCTTCTCCTCACCTCCTAGTCCATTCCATCTTTCCTTTACCCTTTAGAGGCGGGCAGCGCATACAGAGGCTCAGACCTCTGCAATTGTTCATGTGATTACCAAATCACTTACCTTCAAGCGAAAGACTAGCTCAGTTTGCCCACAAAAAAAAAAGATAAAAATATACATCCAAACCTTCGCGTTTCATCTACCCAATCGTCCGACCGCGGATGGTGTCTAGCAACTCAAAATCAGAATGTGTAAAACGGTAAATAACCCCATCCAATTCTTGCGAAAATTGTGATCAATTTTTCAGCTGTTCCTGCATATAAATTGTAAGGGAAATCTATCAACACTATAAAGTATATTACTATCCTATAAATATCAAGTTGAGAGTCAGGAACTTGTTTATGGCACGTTTACATGTTTATGTGTTTGTGAGTCTATGTCAATGTGTCAGTGTGTCGTGGAATTTCATTGATAATTCAGAAGCTAGTGCTCGCTGTGCTAGGATGTTTGTGTATCTATTTATAACTAAGGTCCTTGCGAAAGTAAATATTTATATTTGTATTGATTGCTAAAGTTCCCTATAATACATGTTTTTGTATCAGTTGTAATATATTATGTTCAATTTACTGTATATTTAATGTATAGAGTAATTTAATATATTATCAGTTCATGTAAACACCAGATAAATAAAATTATATAGTGACTAGGTTCTTATGTTCCTAGGTTCCCAGTAGGACCTACTTCATGTTAAATGAAACGGTTTTTGAGAAGGTGCATAAATGAGTCTATTATGTGAGTTCTACAGCTGTTGTAGAACAAGTGAGAAACTGAACTGAATTTCAACCATTTTTTTTTTATTTTTACAATTGTATAGTAGGTACATACAACCTTAATAAAACCTTAATAAAATGTTCAATAATCAGTTTAACTCTATGTAGACAGAACCATAGCATATTATTCTCTTCTATTTACACATTTGGTTCCTCAGATATAATTTTTATAATTTTTCGCACATTGATAACACACTAAACTTTGGCACTTGTATTAATTTGTTTCCGCGCCATCTATGCAAAATGCTTTGAACAACATTCGAGGCCAAGTTTGTTTACAGTTTGAATACTCGTTGCATGAATGAGTTTACGCCTTAGTTACGCTCAAGGTTTTCCGTTTGTAGCAGTATTACGCTAATTGATGCCAATGAACTTTGTTATTTATACGTTATATAATATTATCCATATAAAGATCAAAGCCAGTGGGAATTTATTTCAAGTTATTTTATTTGCTTACCTACATAAGCTACTAGTCTATAAGCAATGTTTATGTTATATTTATCTAGTAGTACAATTTTTAACTATCTTTATGTACCGATTATTTTCAAATTAATTTTGAAGGTTTGTGCCTTACCTTATATATTTGTATGTGTTTAAAAATGTTCGTGTTAAAATGTAATGAAATTATAATTTTAACGGTATCTGTACATTGCGTTGTGAATTACAATCCGTTTGAATTCTGTCGAAAGCAAGTTCAAGGTTATGTCTTTCACACTTTATGCGCTAGATGTCGCTTTTTACAATGGTAATGTTAACCATGATAATATTTTTATAATAAACTAACAAACCCGGCGATCTTCGTTTCGTCACCAGATGGCTGTATGTGAAAAATGATTTTCCCGCTTTTCTATTGAAATTTTTCCTGAATTTTCTTTGCTATGAACCTCACGAAGCCGGAGACCTTTCTTTGCGTTCTGGAGTCAGTAAGGAAAACCCGACTTATTTTTATATAGTAGACTTGCGATAGTTAATGTATTATAGTAGAATCCCGGCGTCACTCGCGTGTTATCATTAAGGAGAAAGCAAAAACGAGCCTATCAGGACCATAAGTTATGAACAAATTCATTTAGATATGTCATATGATAAGCTGTTTCTGCGTGAAACGAACAAACATCCATCTATCCAAATTTACAAGCTTTCGCGTTTATAATATTAGTAGGTTAGCCCACAATAAAACCAAATTAAAATATTCATATAAATCAAAAATGAACCCCCAAATCTGTTGTTAAGCGTAAAACTCGTGAACGGAACCAATTAGGCAATGTTTTTTTATTTATTTTCTTTATATAAGACATACAACTAATAATGAATATATATATATATATATATATATATATATATTATATAATTAGTATAGTCACAACAGTATGGTTATTGAATGCAGTGAGCATATTAATGTTAATATTTCCGACTACGATTAGGAAAACCACAAAAATTTATTTGAACCTAATCATTTACAAATTTAAAACGACCTGTTAATCAGGTGCCTGTGTCTTCAATTTACAATGATATTAATTTGATTCAATAATATTAAATTGTGCGGAAACGAATAAATTATCAGTGACATCCTACTAATATCCTACTATCCTACTAATGTTATACAGGCGAAATTTTTTGATCCCGATATTCCTTCGGGATGTGGACTTACGCGAGTGAAACAGCGGGACGCTAGTATTTCATAAAATCGATCAATTTGAATAATCAGAACTACATTACAATTACAAAATAATGTTGTATAAACATTATAAACACCCGAAAGTTAACCGATTTTCATAGTTTTGGACATTCCTATTACTATTATATTAATTATATAAATCAAGCATAAAAAGGTAAGAAGAACCGCTTCTTTGAATTTTTATATGTTTTTCAGCAAGCATGCCGCCTGCGGCTTCATCCGCGTGATCGAAGGAGAAAATTGTCCGTCTAAAGTTATTCCCGCGTACTTCCCGTCTCGTGGGATTTCCGGGACAACACCTGTATTATGTCTTTTTTCATGTCTCAAACAATATCAGTTCAAAATTTCATCGAAATCAGATCAATGGTTTAGGCGTGAAAATGAAACTGTAGACAAAGGTACTTTCACATTTATTATATTACTAGCTTTAGCGCGCGGCTTCGCACGCGTTAAAATCGGAGTAGTTTAAAAATTGTACATACATGTCACCTTCCTCTTGAATCACTCTATCTATTGAAAAAAACCGCATCAAAAACCGTTGCGTAGATTTAAAGATTTAAGCATACATAGGGACATAGGGACAGAAAAAGCGAGTGTGTTTTAGTAAGTAGCTAAGAAGGGGTTAGCCAATTGATCCGGCTGCGAGTAGCTAGCCTATGATACTCAGTTAACTTGTAGCTTCCTAAATTTTTTATCGATCTGGTTGTTTTTAGTTAAATCGTAATAAAAAAAATCCAATTAATATATCCACTAAGTACATTGCGACGATTTACCTCCAATTTATTTGTTGTTATTAAGATATACTGGATATATCAAGAGCTCAGAGCGGCATTGAATTCACCTCTAAATCTCAAAAAATGTTCTGTTAATTTTCTATGATACTTACATTTTGTAGTAGTTTTACCACAGATTACTAAATTTTGCATTTTCTTGTACTTAAAAATCCTAAAACGTACAGAAAGTACTCTACTAGTAATTACCGAACGTACGAAGCTGAACTAATGAGCAATTTAAACAAGAGCTTAATCACAGGAGATATGATCTTTAGTGTTACAACCGTGATTAGATTATAATATCTCGTATTAGTTACTGACCTACTGGAATATCCGCGTTTCACCCGCTTTTACTTATAGAGGAATGTAAACCCGTCTGAAATAGATTTGAGATAACTGAACTATTGTGGGAGTCATTAGAAATGTGACTCAGTGATTTTGGCGCTTCTGTGACTTTTTCTTTTGTGTTATTTTGGTAAATTATTTAAAATTGTGTGACATGCGATTTGATGCGAATAATTTGAATTTCTGTGTTTGATTTTTTTTTTATAACTAAACATTCAAACGTGCAGGCGACCTTATGGAATCTGATGCCCGATGTTCAGTTGCATTAGCGATATTTATAATAGACACAGCGGATGTGTTGCCGTCCTTTAAGAAATGTATATACCAGACAGAATTTTTAAGGATATGGAATTGTTGCAGGTTGTGTTGAATAAAAAATGAAGTTGTGCAAGCTTCGATGCTTACGTATTTTTTTAAGCGCATTATTTTTAAATGAAATAAAAAACAATGTAAGATTTTATAATTTGCATATTGTGCAATATTAGTGAAATTATAATGTTCCTCGGTTTATTTAAGTTTTTGTATTAAATTTAATTTGAATTTTTTATTTCACAAAAGCAAGTGAAGTATAGGGACATGGATAAAATGAAACACGTAACAATTTTTTTAACTTTAATATTTGAAAAAAAAAACAATCATTTACTTTTTAAAACAACATGTACTTAAATATTAACATACATAGTTAAGTAGACATACATAGGCGAGTTCAACAGTCCTTATAATAAATAGAATAATACTATACAAATACTGAAATAACATAAAATATCATATAATATTTATCACGATATAAATAAAAACAACCCGTGAGGAGTTCGACTTCAAAACCATAAACAGGCAAAAGTATAATAACTTAAATAATAATTAAAGCCAGGTACACACGACATATGCATCAACTATCTATAGCACACATTAAATACATACGATTCTATAATAAATAGCTACTCAATACCTATAAGGTTTACTTCATTCAGTCATAAATACAATCACACGGCACACTCGTACACAGGCAGTGGAGAAATCGTCGCGGAAATAGGTCGGTTTAGTAGGCTACGGCTTTTGCGAGGCGTACGCCAAGTTCTGAGCGTCAAGCGCCCGCCCCCATCCACTACCGTGACTTGCACCGCTGCTGTAGCCAGCCGTGTCACCTCCATACCCACTTGCACCACCGTAATCGTGACTCGACGTGTGACTCGACGAATGGTGAGGATGCGCGACCACTTCGTACGTCACATGCTTCTGCTGAGACAGGAGCTTCTTCAAGCCAATTATAGCAGATAGTACCAGCGCCAACTTTCCAATCAACAACGCTTTCCCAGCTATCAAAGCGATAGCGCCGATGGCTAATGGCAGCAACGCCATCATCTTCAACATGACGGCCGCAATTATGGGGCCGAGAATCTTCGCCGCTTTCTTTTTCTTCCCTCTCGATTCTTCCGACAGATCATTGTCATCCGCAAACGACGTGACTGTGTCTTCCAACGCTCTTCCCACGCTGGAAACCGTGTCAATGACATCCGATCCTTTGACTTCAATGCGCAATGAATGTGTCTCGAAGTAATTCTTCAGTCTCGAAGCCGGATCTAAGGCTCTGGGCGCGCCCGTGGTAGGGGGTGCATCTGCCGCTCGAACCACAGTGACCCCATCCGTTAAAGCGAAGGTTTCCTTTTGTCCAATCATTTTGTCGACGAACGAGAAGAATTTATACTTGAGGCATGACGTGGAGTCCTTTCGGAGGCAATCAGAAATTCCGTCTAAATCATTGTCGGTATGGCCGCTTTCTTGTGCGGGAAGGGCGGCGCAAATTACCGCAAATGTGAGTACAACGACCGTCCTCCACATAGCTAGGTTTCTTAGAGACTGTGCGCCGGCGCAATGCATCTAACCTTAAATAGCGTACTCTCCGCACCCCTCGCGATGTGACCCGTGGAAAAAACGTATCAAAACAATATAATGGACTTTCTCAGTAAGTAGAAGTTAGGTCCAGTGCGGTAACGTTGCGTCTGCGAAAGCCTTTGGTCAATGCAAAGGTCGTGAACTTGAATGGCCCATTGTGTGGGCTATAAACGTCTCTTCAAATTTTGCATCTATTCAAACCGGAATAATCGGCAACAACGTTAAAGTGATTTTACACAAAGACGCTTCTGTATGTAGGAACAAATACTACCTAATAATTTGCCGACCTAGGAGTTTTAATAATTATTTCTACATGTGTGGAATAATCTAATAAATTATGCATGTAATAGAATTGCAACTAAAATAATAACAATAACTTCACAAACAACAAAGGGCTATATAGTCAAAAGTTTTACAACAGATAATGTCTTTGTAGGATACCATTTAATGTTTTCTGCAAAGTAAATTTAGAAGTTTATCGCCTCTCCCTTTTATTACTTCAACTCAAAACAATCAACATGCATTATATACTAATAAAAACACATATCATGAAGATCGAAAAAAACAAATAGCAAATCCGGTGAGTCAGTCGATAATTTCACATTTACAATTGAGACCAGTTTCCAATCCTATGAAAGTTGGCGACACTTGATTTAGTAGTACTAGAACTTTGAAAGTAATTCCTTTACCTAGTGCATTCCTTGAATAGCAAAAAAGTTGAGGAAAAAAATCCCTTTCAGAATAAGAACTAAGTTTTAGGTGTGTATCAGAGTATCTGATTTCGTTTAATTTTTTTTTTTTTGGCATAAATAATTTCATCCTGAGTTTCTATAATTTATATTATGATAATTGGTGTATTATTATTTTTCTATCAAGTACTTTACTTGTGCCAGTATAATCGTATGACAATTAATAATAGCGTGGGTTTTTTATTTTTAATTCAATTTATTCTCATTATTCTCTATTTCATATACTCATTTCTCATTCAGTCGCTAATTTTAAGTTTAAATAGCTCTACAACTGGTACTATTACTGATTCATAAACAAATAATATCTAATATATAAAACCGAGATAAAAACCTACAAAATACACGCTATATCACTCAGGAATAATGTTTTATTGGTGAAAGAATATTTGAAATCGAAGCAGGAGCTTTTCATTTTCTCTAAAACACACATTTACATAAAAAGAACTCATAAACACAAGTGCCGAAGATGAAGTGAATTTTCCTACAAATTGATCTCTCGAACTTCGCATTAAATATCATTAATCGACTGTTTTTTTTTTTGTATACATATCAAAATAAAAACCTCATCAAACATATTTCTACCTCCTCAGATAAACATCTGTATAAACATACATAATTGCATAATGTTTACTTTATAAGCTAGCTTTGAAAAATAAATAAAACTATTAAAGCGCATACAAACTAGATCACTTTATTGTAAGCAACACAGCTTGCTGTGTTTGGACAAAACGCACTGATTCTTTTAGTTATTCAAAGCTATTTAAGGGTTTTGTGTCAAAATGTTAAGGAAAAACCATGAGACCATTTTACCACGGATAACATTATACTATAAAAATTACTAAGACTTCGCTGTCAGTTCGTGTTCACGCAGGCTGTATCTCATGAACCGCGATACTTAAATTGTAATATTGTAGTTGTAATATTCAGAAACGATGTATGATCTCGCATCTGATCGATTTTTTATCTGTTGTATCTCATATTTTTTATTTCTAAACTAAATTTTGCCGACATCCTTATAATAGTTTTTGAATTATGGCATATTCATAGAATGCACAAAGTTGCAATGGTAAAAAATTGGTACGTAGATAGCTGAACAACTGGAATAACATATAGACAAATTTTTATCCCCATATTCCTACGGGATACAGACATACGCGGGTAAAACCGCGGGGCGTAGCTATTCAGTCATAATTGTTACATTATAGTGTTCATATTTGTATGCACACTTCAAGCCAGTTGTTGCTTGTAGTTGTTTTATTTTATTTCGTGTAGTTTTGTTTGTATTTTACATTGTGGTTAGGTTATTTAATTCATGTAATCTCTGAAGTAAAGCTTATTTCGTTAAACTTAAAAATAAGATCAGTGTTTTAGTTACTATACTTAATATGACACGTAATATTTGTGTGTAAACATTATTTTGGCTTATGAATTATAAAATCAATTATGAAATATTAATTAAATAATACTGCTTTATGAATTCTTTGTTGTATATATAATGAAAAAATAATAGAGAAAACATATGAATATTGTACAAAATCCGGTCTTATCACTAACGAGTGAACTAGACAACCTATATATTATGTGAAATGGTGGATGGATATAATTTTAGATCTGTAACCAAAGGGCTTTTTTTCTTCATTATTCTATTTAAAATATCTAAACAATTACTAATACACAGATAGATACAAATATATCAAAATTTAAATTCCCTTTAACTAATTTTAATTTCGAAGCAAATTGCGACCCGTAGAACAAAAACATTAACAATTATGATTTGACATTATGACAAATTTCTATTTGAACGAATCTACCACATTGAGATAGCGCATGCCACAAATTCTCATAATAACCACTAAATCGTTACTTTCAAAATGAGCCCATTTAACATGCTAAATTACGCACTCAAATGTTTCTCTGTTTATGGTTAATAAACCCTCAGTTTGTTACACGCGTTAAACAAAAAGTAAGAGTTAATTCTTAATGTTTACGGAACTGTGATTCGTAGGACGATCACGTATATAAATGTAACATGGTCTCGTCGATTGGAAATTGATGCGTTTGTACCGTATTTGACCTCTTTGATGTCTCATTGACTGTTAACTGGTGTTTTTGTTCTATCTGTATCAACGATTCCTGTTAACACTGATAGTAAATGGTATATATAATAAAATACTGTTTTTTTGGCTGCATTTGTCATGGTTTGATGTCCATTCAAAAGTAAGGAAATTACGCAAAAGCTTATCGTGTAGTTTTTTTTTCTTAAATGTAATATAACAAAACAGTTTCAATATAAATTAACGCTACCTGTACTATTGGCCAGATTTTTGCTGGTTTGTTGGCAATGAAATAAGGGTGAGTTTTAATATAAATTAACTTTAAAATTAGGGTTATTAATTTTATGAGAAATATGAATGAATGAATAAACTTTATCTATCCATAACATGTGCCAGTGGGGATTAATAATTGCTATTACATAACATATGCTACTGACCTGTTTTACGTGAAAATTTTTAATTATATAATACTGTAGAATGACATGAATATGGAACATAGCATTATATCACCTTAAAATAAAAACTTAATAAATTTAACGTTTTTCTTTGATACAAACATTTTATATATTTATGTGTACGTCTTGTATGACTTAAGAAGATTTTTTATTAAACCTATAAGGAGCTTATTATATTTCGTTTATTGTAAAAAAATGATTTTTTTTTATATAAAAACACCTTTATTTCGAACGTCTATGGAATACATAAATGATACTCGTATATTATGAAGTTATTTAAACTGTGTCAAAGCTGTTCTCAGTCTAGATTCAAGGTTGATAGTCATATTCATATGTCGGTAAGTAGGTTTGTATCGCCTTTGTTCCGATATTAACTAGATCAAATTCAAAAGTATGTATATTACAAACTGTTCTTTACGACGAACATGATTTGTTGTGTGAACTACTATAGGAGAACGTAGGAACTGTAATAGAATAAAGGAGAAAAAATTAACAAACGCTTTTTAAAATTTAAGGAACATACAGCTTTTAGGAAAGGTGAAAAACGTTTTCAATAGCACTATGCACCATACACATAAAAACACGTAAGCAAGTAGCAATTCATATTTGAATGAAGTTATAAAAAAATGTCTTTTATTAGATTGATTAAAAGAATCCGTTTCCATATGAACTTTTTGAAATGGCATTTTTAGTTTAGGCACTCGTCCCGGTCCAGTTTTTTGGTGTTTTTCTATAGATGGAAATTGTTTCAAAATTAGCTAAGTAAATAATTATGGAGCTTATTATATGCAAACTCTGCTTTTAATAATATTAGCAACGAAATATATAATAGGAAGAGTATCAGATAATCACATTATTACGTTTATTTCAAGTAATTTGTTGCTGAGCAGTAAATTCATTGCCTTTCACTTTTCAAAAGCTTAAGGTCGACGACTTGTAAATGATGTTAGATACATGGTGAGAGAAGATTATTCCTCTATCCTTATTGTTTAATAATACGATATGTACTTGTATATACCTGGTATCATACTGGTACCACAGACAACATAATACTATGCTAGTACTATATAGGTACTAGCATTCCGCCCGTGGATTTATCTTTGTAAAAGAAAAGATAGACCAGTCGCGGGGTTTTACCAGCATTGTTGTATGTTCCCGTGGAATATTGCGAGTTAAAACTACCATCCGCACCAAGTTTTTTCATTTGGATCGGTTTAGCAGTTTTAGCATAAAGAAGATAGGGACTGATATACTAGAAGAGTGTTCTCATTGCTATAATCTGTTTTTATAAAAATAACTCAACTCTGGCTCAACCAATTCGGCTAATAAAAACGTTGAAAGCACGTTTTTGTAAAGGTACGCTAGTATTAAATATTATTAATGACAAACGTTTCGTTTTCTAGTTACAAATAAATGTAACAATTTGAATTATAGCATATTTTATGCAATCACACCAATGTCATAATATTTGGCGCCGTTAAAACCAGTTTTACAATAAATAACGCCCTCGGGTCTTTGAACTTCTAGCGAGCTATTTACAATTTTAATTAAGTACATTGAGTACTTGTATCATCATAGTTTTGTGCGAATATATATTAATATTCGTTATAATTAGAATATTAACATGCTAAATCCATTAATGAAATATATGAAGGTAATTTATTGTGTTCTAAATTAAGACATAAGTTTAATTGAAAGCACCGATAATAATATAATATTATAGTACATTGAAATATTTATTTTATATATTTATTTATATTATATTATACATATTTCATTAAATAAAAATTAAATACATTTTATATTTTTTTTAATAAATGGTATTGTCTAGAATCAAACTGTACCGGGATGTCAAATATTTCTTCAGAAATCTGCGCTGTATCATTTTTGTATCCAAGTGTTCATAATAATAATTTTTATAAGTATTTTGTACTCTGTTATAATAACATGTTAATGATAATCAGCGCTGTGTCTACTATGTAGTTGCCTTATAATATGCTTAGGAGCCTCCCTTTCTGTGTCACGCTAAGACATTTTAGTAGTACCTATGGCTTTTTTGTAATTTTAAGTTTATAATCGATTTTTGTCTTCATACACGACAGTGTGAACAAAGATATTATGGTAAAAAACGACAAGAATAAATGCTTTCCTTCTTCCTTCTTCTTTATTACATATTTACATTTTAAACGTAAGTTAGTTCGAGAAATTTCTAAAACAATTGAAATTGTGTGTAAATCTGAAAATTAGACACATGCTTCCACTTCACTCAATAGAGTATTTTTTCTATACCATTGCATGCGGAAATTAATACACAATAATATAAGTCCTTGACTTTCTCACTTTCGCTGGCGGTCGCAAGTGACTGAGTATATAGGCAGAGTTCATATGTCAAGACGTGGTTGGAAACTGTGATTACACACTCGCGATCTGTGAAACCTTAACATTGGTACCAATTTCTCATGTTATACTACACGTACGAGGTTTGCGCGGGTATAATAACTATATAATGAGAATAGAGGAAATAAAGCCAATTTGATAATCTCTAAGCTCTGTATAACAATAGAGATGTCATGGATTACAAAACTACATGTTTAGATGAAAATTGAATCAGTAATATTAATATTTAATAGTATTAAAGCGTTATTTTGAAGCCCAACCCGCTTTCAATAGTTTGGTTCTTTTATATTTTTAAAACTAAAAAAAATACATGCAATGTTATACACATTTGTTAATATGTGAATAAAACAAAGTAATGTATCGATCGATTACAATTGAAATTCATTGACAATAACATTATTGTATGAAGCATTTTTAAAGACCTCCGAGCAATAAAAAGGTCGCGAAATAGGCGCGAATGATGGATTTTCTTGAGTTTTTAACCTGCCTTTGCTGGCAAGAAATCAATTTCGGTGTTTCACATATTTATTATAACACCCGCGCCATAAAGTTGTATACAAAAAATCAACTCTTTATTAATTAAACAAAGCGGCTGGACTGCATAAATCATAAAGTTTGAAAATCACGTTCAGAGCACTAAATGTAACAAATATCGTTATAATATGACCTGATATGAAAGCATCATGTTGATGGCAGATGCAGATAGCCAGGTAAATGTCAATAATCTTTCAAATCTTACCTACACGTGTGTGGAGATACATACTGTAATTAATTGTAAGTAAATGTAATTAATTTTTCTTCAAAACAAGATACATAGAATAAGGAAGTGTAAGCTCCAACCTATGATTTATGAAAAATTCTAATTTTGAGCGACCAAGAACTTATCAATAGCTACTTGAATAGATGCAATTATGTTTTCCTTTTAAACATACTTTTCACGCATAAAACTGATTTAATAAGCATTTCTCAGGGTTCACAATTATTGATAACAATAGAAAACGTATTTCGGATTAGTGAATACAGTAACACTAATAATTCAAAGAATTATATTGTTCTGTATGAAATTTCCCATGTTCAAATGAACTCGATGGAATTAATCGATCTGACCTTCGTAATGACGAAGTTTAGGTTTCTAATTTGAATCAGTATTATAGCTGTGAAGGGCTGTGGTTAGCTTCAGATAAAGTGGTCGTACTTAGATACCTATTCCAAAATAAAACTACAATACTTACATTATTTATCAATCAATTAAATAAAAGTCAAAGCTAATGATTGTTTTGGACAAAAAACGCGCTATGAGCACAAGATTTCTAGTCATTTTAACAGTGATACCACCATTATATTATCTCTCTGCACTAAGACAGTTATTAAAATAAACACTAAGAATTTCAAGAATATCGACGTGAAATGGTAACATACTACTTCTGTCGGTGATGGGGGACCCGTATCCTTTTTCCCACCCTTCCTAGTCCATTCTTTTATTACCATCGCTTATCATTAAAATACTAAAGATATATTTAACTTACTATAGATATAAAAGACTAATGATATACTATTATAAATAAAGGAAAATAAGTTCTTTGGCCTAACCATTGACCATGTCTATATACTATATATATACATTATTCCCACACTTTTTCCAGTATCTCACAGAAAAACAACGGGACCAGATTCCATTATGGCGTCGAGATCATTGTAGTTAAATGAACGCGAGCGATTTTATATTGTTTTATGGAAACGAGGTGAAAGAACGTATAATTGGATGAACTTGCAAGATTGGAAAATGGAATTTTATGATGCTAAATTATAAAGCTGTATACCGACTCTTACCAGCTCACTAACTAAATTGGCTTCAGACTGCCTTCCTTTGTGTGTTAATGTATCAAACGATAATGTTATAAGTCATTATAAGTCACAAAAATATTTATATTTTTACAAACTCGAACTCAACCTTTTATATCAATTAGTCCATTCTAAAAGGACTTTTGAATCGTCTTAACAAAGTTTTACTATTCACCATCGGCTCGTAATGCAGTTTCGACAGAGAAGAGCCGACGGTAAACTCTGTAGTTGCCGTCTAGAAATGTAAATTTAACGTAATATGTATAATTGAATTATATTAATAATCTCCTGTGGTTCTTAATCAACAACATGCCATGATTTTCATTAGTCGTCCATATTATTTTCTCTTTATTTTACATAACTTTATAGGCTGAAATAACAAAACTTGTTATCTTTTCAGCTTAGGTATAGTAGATTAATACGAAACTACAACTTATGAATTAGATATTACTCCGTACTTTTACAAATGTAGAAATTTATAGTTTATCAATATTTTGCTTGAATAATAAATTACGCTAGAATAAATTGAAGTTATTATTTAACAACATAAAAGACCTTATGTCTTTGAGAGCAAGTTTTTTAAAATGTCTTTATGATAAATGCCGCGCCATTATTGACCTTATTATCTCAACAAAAGCTTATACCTTAAGGTGGATTTTCTGAAGCTGTTTCCTTCTTTTATTGAACAAAGGACTCATTACTAAATTGATGGTACACTCATTACCGTCTCGACCGCAACTTTCTCCTTTATCAAGTAGTTGGATATTCAATATAATAACATAGATGGTTCTCACTCGATTTGTGTAGAAAGTAACATGATGTACACCGCTTTACCTCGAAACACAGATATGCGCGTGCGCAGATGTACTCGCGATTAACACATGAATGAAAGAAATGCCCCTGTTCCTGATCGACAGCGTTAGATACTTTTCCAAAGGTAAGATGACGTGTTTTTCACTATTTTTCGATCGATTTTATCACTAACAGTTTCAGTAAGTTATAGTTTCGGAATGCAAGTTGACGAAACTAATCCATACTTATAATAAAACTGTAATACAAGCCAAAAATAAATTATTAATTTTTTTCTGTCTCTCTGTTGTCCGACTGTCACGAAAACTACTACACATGTTTTGATGAAACTTGATTTGATGTATAGCGTACCTGGCAACCTGGCAAAAATAAAAAAAACACAATTCAATTAAATACGATTTCACGCCTAAGCCATCAATTCGACATAAATCAATCAAATAACTCATATTTCTCAGCAAAATTCAATTTTCAATACAATAAAAAAGTTGTAATAAACAGAGATGGCAAAATTGCTATCTAATAGGTAGGTAATTACTTGTTATGAGCAAAAATAACAATTTCACAAAGATAATGTCTAATACTTTCGCTAGAGGTTAAACCGTAAGGTTTGCCAACCTTGGGTCACACTGTACCTACAGAACTGTTGCGCTTGAATTTGTAATTTCAATATTAAAAACAATTTCAATATTGTCGAGCCGTTGCCGAGTTTTATGCATGTTTAAGATATAAGTTTTACAAACTCTGGATATGTTTTAATTATCTGTCTTTTAGCATATGTAATGTGTGTGTAAAAATTTTAATCAAAAAGTGATAATGAAATCAGTGAGCATATTAACAAGATCTGAAACTAACCTCAAAGTATTAAAACTAAATAAAATCTGGTTCTTTTATATGATTTATATATAAAAGTAGAAAATCGAATAAAGTTTAAACTACACTACACTACAATATATGCTATTTAAAAACCGACAAAACAATTTACATACTTAACATTCATTTTTATTTTAAATACGTAAAATAGAACGCAAGAAAGAGCAAAGGGATAAGGAAAGGATTGACAAGGGGAATAAAAGACTGAACTGGGAAAAGTGAAAAAACAATTTAATACAAAAATAAAGATTGAATGAAAATCAAGGTGCTTATTACTACTCGCTTACGTACCTATAATTATAGGTAACTAAGTTGCGCCCCGCGGTTTCACCCGCGTAAGTATCCCGTATCCCGTAGGTATATCGGGATATAAAATAGACTTTTTTTTTTATTTATTTTTTTTTTATATGTCATAGCGGGCAGCTGAGCTGGTAGTTCGCCTGATGTAAAGCGATCACCACCGCCCATAAACATTCACAAAGGTGTAAGTACCTCTGTGAATGCGCTGCCCGTTTTTATGGGGTAAGGGAAAAGGAAAGAGTGGAAAGAAAGAATGGACTAGGACGGGTGAGGAAAAGGAAACGGGCCTCCGGCTCCCCCACTCACCGTACGAAACACAGTGGCATGCCACTATTTCACGCCGGTTTTCTGTGGGGGTGTGGTACTTCCCCGGTGCGAGCTGGCCCAATTCGTGCCGAAGCGTGCTCAACTCCCACAATAAAAGCCTTAGTGTTATTCCTGTTGTCCAGCTATGAAAGTACCAAATTTCATTGCAATCGGTTTAGTAGTTTTTGCGTGAAAGAGCAACAAACACACGCACATCCTTACAACCTTTCGCATTTATTATTATATACAAAGTAGGATAATAAACGGCAAAAAATCACGACTTTTGTATGTCCGTGATAATATTACTTTTATTCTGTTTACTATTAGTTTTACTAAACTAGGGAAACTAGTGAAATACGTAAGAGTCGGATATCCTGATGCGATTATGGCGTTGCGTTTTCTAAGTCACGGCAAAACGAGATTGCTGCCACGAGCCAGACCGTCTTGTACGATCAGCACAAACGGTTATTTTAAAAAATTTATTCAATTCTTTAACTTTAACTATTTATCATATTTATGATAAATATAGCAGGCCTTTTAAATATAGCATGTTAAGTTATACGATTACATCGCAGTTGTAACTTTATAAATAACACTATTTTTTAATACAAACCATTTTGTTGTCAAAAAATTTGTGTCCCTTAATGTGTCTTATTGCGTCAAGAACCAAATTTAATAAAATAAAGATAATTATTTTATTTGCTCTCTGTACTCAGATCATCAGACATTGACCCGTGACTAGGGTGAAATTAAATTTCCCAGCGTACATTCAAATTCAACTAGTTGTCTTTATCAAGTAAATATTTGCATCGTGAATCCCTCTTCAGTAATTTTATCAATCAAATTTAAACCTTGTATCAAATAGAAAAAGCTGATGGAAATATACCACAATCAAATGTTTTGAGTGTAATTACAGAATTTGATTGATTTACAAAGTCTAAAAGAAAACACGTTGATTCGTTAACCTCCATGAGGTTAACGAATCAACGTGTCACACGTGTGTGTATAATCACAAAGGTAATCTCCCAACAAATAGACAGAATAAAATACCTTGAAGTTAATAAATGAATTATGAAAATACATAAAGTTCGATAAGGAATAAATTCTAAAATAAAAAATAAAAAAATAAAATAAAAATTAAGTAAGAAGATCACAAGTTTTAACAAAAACTAAGCCAGTTGAATGGTCAGACCTATCACCACATTAAATATTTCATTTATATTAAATAGCTGTGAAATACGGTTGATCAATACTCCAAAAATAGGGTAAGGAATTTTGCAAAATGTCTCGTATTGCGTAAAATTCCGTATCCTTTTTTGTCCTTTCCAGTCCTTTCCTTTATTCCTTTCGTTATCCCCTATCCATCACCGACTCCCAAGCTCCATTGCCAAGAATCTCGTAAAAAAACACACTCATCTTGTCAGGCTCGTGTCAAATTGAGACCTGAAGTAACCTAACTTTTTTGGAATTCCGTTCAAATTTAGGTATGCAGCACGCGGTATTCATGTGGCATTTGTATTCTGAATGTATATCTGTAGGTGCCTACGTGTCACGAGTTGTAAGAATTATGATGAATGGTGAATCAGAGACAAAAAATTGTGCGTTGGATATTTTATACCTATGCAATATTGGTTCACTGGTATTTGGTGCAAAAGTGAACAATAACCGTAATGAAACGTGTAACTTTAATTAAATGAAGGAGGTTCTCAATTCAATTGATTTTTTGTTTGTTTGGTTTTTGTTACTTGATAGGTGAACTCGTGGGTTTTGAACCGATTGATAAAATAAAAGCTTTTTTTTGTGTCCATTTCCTATCCTATCATCTATAATTATTGCTGGTAATATATTTCAAATTTCCATATTATTATTTATATTATTCAATAGCGTACTAGCATTACAATTAATTCATATCTAATAACTCTTAGTAAAATAATATCTAATGTATAGGATTTTTTAGGAAAACGCCCTCTATTAATGAATTACAAATACCTTTACAAAAAACTAGTTCCATAACGTAGTTGATAAAGATCAGTATAGATGGCGCTGTATTCAAATGTGATTGATCGATGTGCGTTATAAAAGCTAATAATTCAATAAAAGCTTAATATTAATATATAGAAAAGAAAGATTAAAAAGTTGTAATAATCTTATATTTTAAACGTAAAGAAATGTGTATTCATACATTTTTATTTATCTCTTATTATACTTATTTTAGGAATAACTACCTATGTTAAAAACGTAGTTTTCCCTCATACATTACTTTTGATTAAGTACAATTATTCTCATGTTATGTATGTATCTATAAAGATAATAACTAACAAATAATGAAATATGAATAACTAATGAAAATACTAGATAGCGTGACCCGGAAGGTTGGTTACCGACATATTTATTTTCAAACCGTCTCCGCAACGATAAATTGAATGTAAATAAAATAACTCAAACATAACGTGAGACGTGAAATACGTTGTTTAGGGATAATAACTTACGAACTTTATGTCTCCTCTTCTTCATAAAATTTGTTTATAGTAATTATCAAATATATTTAAATCACTTATATCATTAATTCTACATTTAGTAAACATTGACTAGTTGCAATGACGACTTGCATTTTATATTTATTTTTTTTATATTGAAAGAAACTGTTTTTCATATGTTTATTTTTTTTACGGTTGTAATGGCGCGAACCGCACATTTTTTTCTATACACTTATAATTTTTCCATTATAAAATATAAAAAAAAATTGTTATTAAAATTTATACGTATAAAACAATATTAATTTTGACTATTATTTGTCTTGTACAGAATTATTATGTAATATATTATATTAAAAATTTTTATGCCTAATCACAGATAATAAATACCTACTATATTATCTCCGTCATCACAAATTCGCGTATATAGGTCTGTTTTTTTGAATTTGTTAAATATTTTCGTAATCCAAAGTAGATATCCGGTAAACTTATGAATTATACGGAAAGAGAATTTTGTTCGTGTTGTGAAAGTGAATATATTTTAAGATTATTTACATATCTGTGCGCATAAAAGGAACTTGAGGGCGCTAAAAGGAATATTAATAAGTTTCATTCATTATGAAAAAGTTTTTAGAAACGTACATTTTAATATTGGTAAGATTTAAAAATTAACTTGTAATGTAATGTATATTTGTATTATAATATGCCTTTTTATTCTAAACTAATAGGTACTTCATATAATTTTTTTTTTACGCGTTTGACCCAACTACTTGGCCGATTTCAATAATTTTATAAACATTGGTACGTGATCCCTAAGTGCTATCTATAGGATTAGGCTATAAATACCACGTGGGAAGTCTAGGCTGGGCTATAGTTATGTAATAGTTGGCTAAACTTACCTTATATTATCTAAATTGTGGTTATATATGAATAACATGCATGACAACATGCATTTCGGGAGGGATTTAAGAATAAGGGTTATACTTCTGGTCGTTTTACTTTCAATCGACCCCCCTTCCCGCCCCTATTCCCCCACCCACAAAATAAAACATGACGTATCTGATCATGTGGTACATATTTCCAAACAATAATATATTTCAGCCTAAGCCGATAACACATGTTCATGCGATAGAGAGTCGGTATTTGGATTAATTCATTCCGCAGTTAGGTGACTTCCGTTCATCGTTCACGCATGGAGTGAGACCATTCATGTCTACAATTGTGGTGGGGTTATGTTGCTGAAGAAGGCGGGAAAACTCTAAAAACTAGCTTTTAGCCAGCGTCTTAGCGCGCGGTATCAAAAGAAATTCAAAGTACAAAGTACAAAGTGTCAAGGGT